>NW_027515568.1:0-75623 GCF_048772815.1 Callospermophilus lateralis
TGCCAAGCGTCCAAAAGTACTGGTTTTCTGAAATCTCGGCAAACATTATTTCACCCAATATTGGTGATTCTCTGTGGTAGTGATCAGTTCACTAAGCCCACTTGGCTGCCAAATTTTCACTCTTCTAGGTTGAAGCGTGGTGTTTCCAGTAAGACTTTGAATTTTTAGGTTTCACTGTGTTTTCTCCTATATAGATAGATGGGTTGGGAACTCTAAATGAAACACGGCTTGTGCTAGCTCTTTGAAAATTGACAAAATAAAGTAGATTTAGGTTCTGTCTCTATGGTTTGTTTCCTCTTGAAGCAGCCCTAACTGGAGACTGCCTAAATACACTTTCATTGGAAACGTGTGCCAAGAGTCCAAAAGTACTGGTTTTCTGAAATCTCGGCAAATATATTTTCACCCAAACTGGATGATTCTCTGTGGTAGTGATCAGTTCACTAAGTCCACTTGGCTGCCCAATTTTCACTCTTCTAGGTTGAAGCGTTCGTTTCCAGTAAGAGTTTGAATTTTTAGGTTTCACTCTGTTTTCTCCTATATAGATAGATGTGTTGGGAACTCTAAATGAAACACGGTTTGTGCTAGCTCTTTGAAAATTGACAAAATAAAGTAGTTTTAGGTTCTGTCTCTATGGTTTGTTTCCTCTTGAAGCAGCCCTAACTGGAGACTGCCTAAATACACTTTCATTGGAAAGGTGTGGGAAGCGTCCAAAAGTACTGGTTTTCTGAAATCTCGGCAAACATTTTTTCACCCAATATTGATGATTCTCTGTGGTAGTGATCAGTTCACTAAGCCCACTTGGCTGCCAAATTTTCACTCTTCTAGGTTGAAGCGTGTGTTTCCAGTAAGAGTTTGAATTTTTAGGTTTCACTGTGTTTTCTCCTATATAGATAGATGGGTTGGGAACTCTAAATGAAACACGGCTTGTGCTAGCTCTTTGAAAATTGACAAAATAAAGTAGATTTAGGTTCTGTCTCTATGGTTTGTTTCCTCTTGAAGCAGCCCTAAGCAGAGCCTGCCTAAAGAATTTTCATTGGAAAGGTGTGCCAAGCGTCCAAAAGTACTGGTTTTCTGAAATCTCGGCAAACATTTTTTCACCCAATATTGATGATTCTCTGTGGTAATGATCAGTTCACTAAGTCCACTTGTATGCCCAATTTTCACTCTTCTAGGTTGAAGCGTTCGTTTCCAGTAAGAGTTTGAATTTTTAGGTTTCACTCTGTTTTCTCCTATATAGATAGATGTGTTGGGAACTCTAAATGAAACACGGTTTGTGCTAGCTCTTTGAAAATTGACAAAATAAAGTAGTTCTAAGTTCTGTCTCTAAGGTTTGTTTCCTCTTGAAGCAGCCCTAAGCAGAGCCTGCCTAAAGACATTTTCACTGGAAAGGTGTGCCAAGCGTCCAAAAGTACTGGTTTTCTGAAATCTCAGCAAACCTTTTTCACCCAATCTTGATGAGACATTGTGGTAGTGATCAGTTCACTAAGTCCACTTGGCTGCCCAATTTTCACTCTTCTAGGTTGAAGCGTTCGATTCCAGTAAGAGTTTGAGTTTTTAGGTTTCACTCTGTTTTCTCCTATATAGATAGATGTGTTGGGAACTCTAAATGAAACACGGTTTGTGCTAGCTCTTTGAAAATTGACAAAATAGAGTGGTTTTAGGTTCTGTCTCCATGGTTTGTTTTTTCTTGAAGCAGCCCTAACTAGAGACTGCCTAAGTACACTTTCATTGGAAAGGTGTGCCAAGCGTCCAAAAGCACTGGTTTTCTGAAATGTCGGCAAACATTTTTTTCACCCAATCTTGATGATTCTCTGTGGTAATGATCAGTTCACTAAGCCCACTTGGCTGCCCAATATTCACTCTTCTAGGTTGAAGCGTTCGTTTCCAATAAGAGTTTGAATTTTTAGGTTTCACTCTGTTTTTTCCTATATAGATAGATGTGTTGGGAACTCTAAATGAAACACGGTTTGTGCTAGCTCTTTGAAAATTGACAAAATAAAGTAGTTTTAGGTTCTGTCTCTATGGTTTGTTTCCTCTTGAAGCAGCCCTAACTGGAGACTGCCTAAATACACTTTCATTGGAAACGTGTGCCAAGCGTCCAAAAGTACTGGTTTTCTTAAATCACGGCAAACATTTTTTCACCCAATCTGGATGATTCTCTGTGGTAGTGATCAGTTCACTAAGTCAACTTGGCTTCCCAATTTTCACTCTTCTAGGTTGAAGCGTTCGTTTCCAGTAAGAGTTTGAATTTTAAGTTTCACTCTGTTTTCTCCTATATAGATAGATGTGTTGGGAACTCTAAATGAAACACGGTTTGTGCTAGCTCTTTGAAAATTGACAAAATAAATAGTTCTAAGTTCTGTCTCTAAGGTTTGTTTCCTCTTGAAGCAGCCCTAAGCAGAGACTGCCTAAAGACTTTTTCATTGGAAAGGTGTGGGAAGCGTCCAAAAGTACTGGTTTTCTGAAATCTCGGCAAACATTTTTTCACCCAATATTGATGATTCTCTGTGGTAGTGATCAGTTCACTAAGCCCACTTGGCTGCCAAATTTTCACTCTTCTAGGTTGAAGCGTGTGTTTCCAGTAAGACTTTGAATTTTTAGGTTTCACTGTGTTTTCTCCTATATAGATAGATGGGTTGGGAACTCTAAATGAAACACGGCTTGTGCTAGCTCTTTGAAAATTGACAAAATAAAGTAGATTTAGGTTCTGTCTCTATGGTTTGTTTCCTCTTGAAGCAGCCCTAAGCAGAGCCTGCCTAAAGAATTTTCATTGGAAAGGTGTGCCAAGCGTCCAAAAGTACTGGTTTTCTGAAATCTCGGCAAACATTTTTTCACCCAATATTGATGATTCTCTGTGGTAATGATCAGTTCACTAAGTCCACTTGGCTGCCCAATTTTCACTCTTCTAGGTTGAAGCGTTCGATTCCAGTAAGAGTTTGAGTTTTTAGGTTTCACTCTGTTTTCTCCTATATAGATAGATGTGTTGGGAACTCTAAATGAAACACGGTTTGTGCTAGCTCTTTGAAAATTGACAAAATAGAGTGGTTTTAGGTCCTGTCTCCATGGTTTGTTTTTTCTTGAAGCAGTCCTAACTAGAGACTGCCTAAGTACACTTTCATTGGAAAGGTGTGCCAAGCGTCCAAAAGCACTGGTTTTCTGAAATGTCGGCAAACATTTTTTCACCCAATCTTGATGATTCTCTGTGGTAATGATCAGTTCACTAAGCCCACTTGGCTGCCCAATATTCACTCTTCTAGGTTGAAGCGTTCGTTTCCAATAAGAGTTTGAATTTTTAGGTTTCACTCTGTTTTCTCCTATATAGATAGATGTGTTGGGAACTCTAAATGAAACACGGTTTGTGCTAGCTCTTTGAAAATTGACAAAATAAAGTAGTTTTAGGTTCTGTCTCAAAGGTTGTTTCCTCTTGAAGCAGCCCTAAGCAGAGCCTACCTAAAGACATTTTCATTGGAAAGGTGTGCCAAGCGTCCAAAAGTACTGGTTTTCTGAAATCTCGGCAAACCTTTTTTCACAAAATCTTGATGAGACATTGTGGTAGTGATCAGTTCACTAAGTCCACTTGGCTGCCCAATTTTCACTCTTCTAGGTTGAAGCGTTCGTTTCCAATAAGAGTTTGAATTTTTAGGTTTCACTCTGTTTTTTCCTATATAGATAGATGTGTTGGGAACTCGAAATGAAACACGGTTTGTGCTAGCTCTTTGAAAATTGACAAAATAAAGTAGTTTTAGGTTCTGTCTCTATGGTTTGTTTCCTCTTGAAGCAGCCCTAACTGGATACTGCCTAAATACACTTTCATTGGAAACGTGTGCCAAGCTTCCAAAAGTACTGGTTTTCTGAAATCATGGCAAACATTTTTTCACCCAATCTGGATGATTCTCTGTGGTAGTGATCAGTTCACTAAGTAAACTTGGCTTCCCAATTTTCACTCTTCTAGGTTGAAGCGTTCGTTTCCAGTAAGAGTTTGAATTTTTAGGTTTCACTCTGTTTTCTCCTATATAGATAGATGTGTTGGGAACTCTAAATGAAACACGGTTTGTGCTAGCTCTTTGAAAATTGACAAAATAAATAGTTCTAAGTTCTGTCTCTAAGGTGTGTTTCCTCTTGAAGCAGCCCTAAGCAGAGACTGCCTAAAGACATTTTCATTGGAAAGCTGTGCCAAGCGTCCAAAAGTACTGGTTTTCTGAAATCTCGGCAAACATTTTTTCACCCAATATTGATGATTCTCTGTGGTAGTGACCAGTTCACTAAGCCCACTTGGCTGCCCAATTTTCACTCTTCTAAGTTGAAGCGTTCGTTTCCAGTAAGAGTTTGAATTTTTAGGTTTCACTGTGTTTTCTCCTATATAGATAGATGTGATTGGAACTCTAAATGAAACACGGTTTGTGCTAGCTCTTTGAAAATTGACAAAATAAAGTAGTTTTAGGTTCTGTCTCTATGGTTTGTTTCCTCTTCAAGCAGCCCTAACTGGAGACTGCCTAAATACACTTTCATTGGAAACGTGTGCCAAGCGTCCAAAAGTACTGGTTTTCTGAAATCTCGGCAAATATATTTTCACCCAAACTGGATGATTCTCTGTGGTAGTGATCAGTTCACTAAGTCCACTTGGCTGCCCAATTTTCACTCTTCTAGGTTGAAGCGTTCGTTTCCAGTAAGAGTTTGAATTTTTAGGTTTCACTCTGTTTTCTCCTATATAGATAGATGTGTTGGGAACTCTAAATGAAACACGGTTTGTGCTAGCTCTTTGAAAATTGACAAAATAAAGTAGTTTTAGGTTCTGTCTCTATGGTTTGTTTCCTCTTGAAGCAGCCCTAACTGGAGACTGCCTAAATACACTTTCATTGGAAAGGTGTGGGAAGCGTCCAAAAGTACTGGTTTTCTGAAATCTCGGCAAACATTTTTTCACCCAATCTGGATGATTCTCTGTGGTAGTGATCAGTTCACTAAGCCCACTTGGCTGCCAAATTTTCACTCTTCTAGGTTGAAGCGTGTGTTTCCAGTAAGAGTTTGAATTTTTAGGTTTCACTGTGTTTTCTCCTATATAGATAGATGTGTTGGGAACTCTAAATGAAACACGGCTTGTGCTAGCTCTTTGAAAATTGACAAAATAAAGTAGATTTAGGTTCTGTCTCTATGGTTTGTTTCCTCTTGAAGCAGCCCTAAGCAGAGCCTGCCTAAAGAATTTTCATTGGAAAGGTGTGCCAAGCGTCCAAAAGTACTGGTTTTCTGAAATCTCGGCAAACATTTTTTCACCCAATATTGATGATTCTCTGTGGTAATGATCAGTTCACTAAGTCCACTTGGCTGCCCAATTTTCACTCTTCTAGGTTGAAGCGTTCGTTTCCAGTAAGAGTTTGAATTTTTAGGTTTCACTCTGTTTTCTCCTATATAGATAGATGTGTTGGAAACTCTAAATGAAACACGGTTTGTGCTAGCTCTTTGAAAATTGACGAAATAAAGTAGTTCTAAGTTCTGTCTCTAAGGTTTGTTTGCTCTTGAAGCAGCCCTAAGCAGAGCCTGCCTAAAGACATTTTCACTGGAAAGGTGTGCCAAGCGTCCAAAAGTACTGGTTTTCTGAAATCTCTGCAAACCTTTTTCACCCAATCTTGATGAGACATTGTGGTAGTGATCAGTTCACTAAGTCCACTTGGCTGCCCAATTTTCACTCTTCTAGGTTGAAGCATTCGATTCCAGTAAGAGTTTGAGTTTTTAGGTTTCACTCTGTTTTCTCCTATATAGATAGATGTGTTGGGAACTCTAAATGAAACACGGTTTGTGCTAGCTCTTTGAAAATTGACAAAATAGAGTGGTTTTAGGTTCTGTCTCCATGGTTTGTTTTTTCTTGAAGCAGCCCTAACTAGAGACTGCCTAAGTACACTTTCATTGGAAAGGTGTGCCAAGCGTCCAAAAGCACTGGTTTTCTGAAATGTCGGCAAACATTTTTTCACCCAATCTTGATGATTCTCTGTGGTAATGATCAGTTCACTAAGCCCACTTGGCTGCCCAATATTCACTCTTCTAGGTTGAAGCGTTCGTTTCCAATAAGAGTTTGAATTTTTAGGTTTCACTCTGTTTTCTCCTATATAGATAGATGTGTTGGGAACTCTAAATGAAACACGGTTTGTGCTAGCTCTTTGAAAATTGACAAAATAAAGTAGTTCTAAGTTCTGTCTCAAAGGTTGTTTCCTCTTGAAGCAGCCCTAAGCAGAGCCTGCCTAAAGACATTTTCATTGGAAAGGTGTGCCAAGCGTCCAAAAGTACTGGTTTTCTGAAATCTCGGCAAACCTTTTTTCACCCAATCTTGATGAGACATTGTGGTAGTGATCAGTTCACTAAGTCCACTTGGCTGCCCAATTTTCACTCTTCTAGGTTGAAGCGTTCGTTTCCAATAAGAGTTTGAATTTTTAGGTTTCACTCTGTTTTTTCCTATATAGATTGATGTGTTGGGAACTCTAAATGAAACACGGTTTGTGCTAGCTCTTTGAAAATTGACAAAATAAAGTAGTTTTAGGTTCTGTCTCTATGGTTTGTTTCCTCTTGAAGCAGCCCTAACTGGAGACTGCCTAAATACACTTTCATTGGAAACGTGTGCCAAGCGTCCAAAAGTACTGGTTTTCTGAAATCACGGCAAACATTTTTTCACCCAATCTGGATGATTCTCTGTGGTAGTGATCAGTTCACTAAGTCAACTTGGCTTCCCAATTTTCACTCTTCTAGGTTGAAGCGTTCGTTTCCAGTAAGAGTTTGAATTTTTAGGTTTCACTCTGTTTTCTCCTATATAGATAGATGTGTTGGGAACTCTAAATGAAACACGGTTTGTGCTAGCTCTTTGAAAATTGACAAAATAAATAGTTCTAAGTTCTGTCTCTAAGGTTTGTTTCCTCTTGAAGCAGCCCTAAGCAGAGACTGCCTAAAGACATTTTCATTGGAAAGGGGTGCCAAGCGTCCAAAAGTACTGGTTTTCTGAAATCTCGGCAAACCTTTTTTCACCCAATCTTGATGAGACATTGTGGTAGTGATCAGTTCACTAAGCCCACTTGGCTGCAAATTTTCACTCTTCTAGGTTGAAGCGTGTGTTTCCAGTAAGACTTTGAATTTTTAGGTTTCACTGTGTTTTCTCCTATATAGATAGATGGGTTGGGAACTCTAAATGAAACACGGCTTGTGCTAGCTCTTTGAAAATTGACAAAATAAAGTAGATTTAGGTTCTGTCTCTATGGTTTGTTTCCTCTTGAAGCAGCCCTAACTGGAGACTGCCTAAATACACTTTCATTGGAAACGTGTGCCAAGAGTCCAAAAGTACTGGTTTTCTGAAATCTCGGCAAATATATTTTCACCCAAACTGGATGATTCTCTGTGGTAGTGATCAGTTCACTAAGTCCACTTGGCTGCCCAATTTTCACTCTTCTAGGTTGAAGCGTTCGTTTCCAGTAAGAGTTTGAATTTTTAGGTTTCACTCTGTTTTCTCCTATATAGATAGATGTGTTGGGAACTCTAAATGAAACACGGTTTGTGCTAGCTCTTTGAAAATTGACAAAATAAAGTAGTTTTAGGTTCTGTCTCTATGGTTTGTTTCCTCTTGAAGCAGCCCTAACTGGAGACTGCCTAAATACACTTTCATTGGAAAGGTGTGGGAAGCGTCCAAAAGTACTGGTTTTCTGAAATCTCGGCAAACATTTTTTCACCCAATATTGATGATTCTCTGTGGTAGTGATCAGTTCACTAAGCCCACTTGGCTGCCAAATTTTCACTCTTCTAGGTTGAAGCGTGTGTTTCCAGTAAGAGTTTGAATTTTTAGGTTTCACTGTGTTTTCTCCTATATAGATAGATGGGTTGGGAACTATAAATGAAACACGGCTTGTGCTAGCTCTTTGAAAATTGACAAAATAAAGTAGATTTAGGTTCTGTCTCTATGGTTTGTTTCCTCTTGAAGCAGCCCTAAGCAGAGCCTCCCTAAAGAATTTTCATTGGAAAGGTGTGCCAAGCGTCCAAAAGTACTGGTTTTCTGAAATCTCGGCAAACATTTTTTCACCCAATATTGATGATTCTCTGTGGTAATGATCAGTTCACTAAGTCCACTTGGCTGCCCAATTTTCACTCTTCTAGGTTGAAGCGTTCGTTTCCAGTAAGAGTTTGAATTTTTAGGTTTCACTCTGTTTTCTCCTATATAGATAGATGTGTTGGGAACTCTAAATGAAACATGGTTTGTGCTAGCTCTTTGAAAATTGACAAAATAGAGTGGTTTTAGGTTCTGTCTCCATGGTTTGTTTTTTCTTGAAGCAGCCCTAACTAGAGACTGCCTAAGTACACTTTCATTGGAAAGGTGTGCCAAGCGTCCAAAAGCACTGGTTTTCTGAAATGTCGGCAAACATTTTTTCACCCAATCTTGATGATTCTCTGTGGTAATGATCAGTTCACTAAGCCCACTTGGCTGCCCAATATTCACTCTTCTAGGTTGAAGCATTCGTTTCCAATAAGAGTTTGAATTTTTAGGTTTCACTCTGTTTTCTCCTATATAGATAGATGTGATTGGAACTCTAAATGAAACACGGTTTGTGCTAGCTCTCTGAAAATTGACAAAATAAAGTAGTTTTAGGTTCTGTCTCTATGGTTTGTTTCGTCTTCAAGCAGCCCTAACTGGAGACTGCCTAAATACACTTTCATTGGAAACGTGTGCCAAGCGTCCAAAAGTACTGGTTTTCTGAAATCTCGGCAAATATATTTTCACCCAAACTGGATGATTCTCTGTGGTAGTGATCAGTTCACTAAGTCCACTTGGCTGCCCAATTTTCACTCTTCTAGGTTGAAGCGTTCGTTTCCAGTAAGAGTTTGAATTTTTAGGTTTCACTCTGTTTTCTCCTATATAGATAGATGTGTTGGGAACTCTAAATGAAACACGGTTTGTGCTAGCTCTTTGAAAATTGACAAAATAAAGTAGTTTTAGGTTCTGTCTCTATGGTTTGTTTCCTCTTGAAGCAGCCCTAACTGGAGACTGCCTAAATACACTTTCATTGGAAAGGTGTGGGAAGCGTCCAAAAGTACTGGTTTTCTGAAATCTCGGCAAACATTTTTTCACCCAATCTGGATGATTCTCTGTGGTAGTGATCAGTTCACTAAGCCCACTTGGCTGCCAAATTTTCACTCTTCTAGGTTGAAGCGTGTGTTTCCAGTAAGAGTTTGAATTTTTAGGTTTCACTGTGTTTTCTCCTATATAGATAGATGGGTTGGGAACTCTAAATGAAACACGGCTTGTGCTAGCTCTTTGAAAATTGACAAAATAAAGTAGATTTAGGTTCTGTCTCTATGGTTTGTTTCCTCTTGAAGCAGCCCTAAGCAGAGCCTGCCTAAAGAATTTTCATTGGAAAGGTGTGCCAAGCGTCCAAAAGTACTGGTTTTCTGAAATCTCGGCAAACATTTTTTCACCCAATATTGATGATTCTCTGTGGTAATGATCAGTTCACTAAGTCCACTTGGCTGCCCAATTTTCACTCTTCTAGGTTGAAGCGTTCGTTTCCAGTAAGAGTTTGAATTTTTAGGTTTCACTCTGTTTTCTCCTATATAGATAGATGTGTTGGAAACTCTAAATGAAACACGGTTTGTGCTAGCTCTTTGAAAATTGACGAAATAAAGTAGTTCTAAGTTCTGTCTCTAAGGTTTGTTTGCTCTTGAAGCAGCCCTAAGCAGAGCCTGCCTAAAGACATTTTCACTGGAAAGGTGTGCCAAGCGTCCAAAAGTACTGGTTTTCTGAAATCTCTGCAAACCTTTTTCACCCAATCTTGATGAGACATTGTGGTAGTGATCAGTTCACTAAGTCCACTTGGCTGCCCAATTTTCACTCTTCTAGGTTGAAGCGTTCGATTCCAGTAAGAGTTTGAGTTTTTAGGTTTCACTCTGTTTTCTCCTATATAGATAGATGTGTTGGGAACTCTAAATGAAACACGGTTTGTGCTAGCTCTTTGAAAATTGACAAAATAGAGTGGTTTTAGGTTCTGTCTCCATGGTTTGTTTTTTCTTGAAGCAGCCCTAACTAGAGACTGCCTAAGTACACTTTCATTGGAAAGGTGTGCCAAGCGTCCAAAAGCACTGGTTTTCTGAAATGTCGGCAAACATTTTTTCACCCAATCTTGATGATTCTCTGTGGTAATGATCAGTTCACTAAGCCCACTTGGCTGCCCAATATTCACTCTTCTAGGTTGAAGCGTTCGTTTCCAATAAGAGTTTGAATTTTTAGGTTTCACTCTGTTTTCTCCTATATAGATAGATGTGTTGGGAACTCTAAATGAAACACGGTTTGTGCTAGCTCTTTGAAAATTGACAAAATAAAGTAGTTCTAAGTTCTGTCTCAAAGGTTGTTTCCTCTTGAAGCAGCCCTAAGCAGAGCCTGCCTAAAGACATTTTCATTGGAAAGGTGTGCCAAGCGTCCAAAAGTACTGGTTTTCTGAAATCTCGGCAAACCTTTTTTCACCCAATCTTGATGAGACATTGTGGTAGTGATCAGTTCACTAAGTCCACTTGGCTGCCCAATTTTCACTCTTCTAGGTTGAAGCGTTCGTTTCCAATAAGAGTTTGAATTTTTAGGTTTCACTCTGTTTTTTCCTATATAGATTGATGTGTTGGGAACTCTAAATGAAACACGGTTTGTGCTAGCTCTTTGAAAATTGACAAAATAAAGTAGTTTTAGGTTCTGTCTCTATGGTTTGTTTCCTCTTGAAGCAGCCCTAACTGGAGACTGCCTAAATACACTTTCATTGGAAACGTGTGCCAAGCGTCCAAAAGTACTGGTTTTCTGAAATCACGGCAAACATTTTTTCACCCAATCTGGATGATTCTCTGTGGTAGTGATCAGTTCACTAAGTCAACTTGGCTTCCCAATTTTCACTCTTCTAGGTTGAAGCGTTCGTTTCCAGTAAGAGTTTGAATTTTTAGGTTTCACTCTGTTTTCTCCTATATAGATAGATGTGTTGGGAACTCTAAATGAAACACGGTTTGTGCTAGCTCTTTGAAAATTGACAAAATAAATAGTTCTAAGTTCTGTCTCTAAGGTTTGTTTCCTCTTGAAGCAGCCCTAAGCAGAGACTGCCTAAAGACATTTTCATTGGAAAGGGGTGCCAAGCGTCCAAAAGTACTGGTTTTCTGAAATCTCGGCAAACCTTTTTTCACCCAATCTTGATGAGACATTGTGGTAGTGATCAGTTCACTAAGCCCACTTGGCTGCCAAATTTTCACTCTTCTAGGTTGAAGCGTGTGTTTCCAGTAAGACGTTGAATTTTTAGGTTTCACTGTGTATTCTCCTATATAGATAGATGGGTTGGGAACTCTAAATGAAACACGGCTTGTGCTAGCTCTTTGAAAATTGACAAAATAAAGTAGATTTAGGTTCTGTCTCTATGGTTTGTTTCCTCTTGAAGCAGCCCTAACTGGAGACTGCCTAAATACACTTTCATTGGAAACGTGTGCCAAGAGTCCAAAAGTACTGGTTTTCTGAAATCTCGGCAAATATATTTTCACCCAAACTGGATGATTCTCTGTGGTAGTGATCAGTTCACTAAGTCCACTTGGCTGCCCAATTTTCACTCTTCTAGGTTGAAGCGTTCGTTTCCAGTAAGAGTTTGAATTTTTAGGTTTCACTCTGTTTTCTCCTATATAGATAGATGTGTTGGGAACTCTAAATGAAACACGGTTTGTGCTAGCTCTTTGAAAATTGACAAAATAAAGTAGTTTTAGGTTCTGTCTCTATGGTTTGTTTCCTCTTGAAGCAGCCCTAACTGGAGACTGCCTAAATACACTTTCATTGGAAAGGTGTGGGAAGCGTCCAAAAGTACTGGTTTTCTGAAATCTCGGCAAACATTTTTTCACCCAATATTGATGATTCTCTGTGGTAGTGATCAGTTCACTAAGCCCACTTGGCTGCCAAATTTTCACTCTTCTAGGTTGAAGCGTGTGTTTCCAGTAAGAGTTTGAATTTTTAGGTTTCACTGTGTTTTCTCCTATATAGATAGATGGGTTGGGAACTCTAAATGAAACACGGCTTGTGCTAGCTCTTTGAAAATTGACAAAATAAAGTAGATTTAGGTTCTGTCTCTATGGTTTGTTTCCTCTTGAAGCAGCCCTAAGCAGAGCCTGCCTAAAGAATTTTCATTGGAATGGTGTGCCAAGCGTCCAAAAGTACTGGTTTTCTGAAATCTCGGCAAACATTTTTTCACCCAATATTGATGATTCTCTGTGGTAATGATCAGTTCACTAAGTCCACTTGGCTGCCCAATTTTCACTCTTCTAGGTTGAAGCGTTCGTTTCCAGTAAGAGTTTGAATTTTTAGGTTTCACTCTGTTTTCTCCTATATAGATAGATGTGTTGGAAACTCTAAATGAAACACGGTTTGTGCTAGCTCTTTGAAAATTGACGAAATAAAGTAGTTCTAAGTTCTGTCTCTAAGGTTTGTTTGCTCTTGAAGCAGCCCTAAGCAGAGCCTGCCTAAAGACATTTTCACTGGAAAGGTGTGGGAAGCGTCCAAAAGTACTGGTTTTCTGAAATCTCTGGAAACCTATTTCACCCAATCTTGATGAGACATTGTGGTAGTGATCAGTTCACTAAGTCCACTTGGCTGCCCAATTTTCACTCTTCTAGGTTGAAGCGTTCTATTCCAGTAAGAGTTTGAGTTTTTAGGTTTCACTCTGTTTTCTCCTATATAGATAGATGTGTTTGGAACTCTAAATGAAACACGGTTTGTGCTAGCTCTTTGAAAATTGACAAAATAGAGTGGTTTTAGGTTCTGTCTCCATGGTTTGTTTTTTCTTGAAGCAGCCCTAACTAGAGACTGCCTAAGTACACTTTCATTGGAAAGGTGTGCCAAGCGTCCAAAGCACTGGTTTTCTGAAATGTCGGCAAACATTTTTTCACCCAATCTTGATGATTCTCTGTGGTAATGATCAGTTCACTAAGCCCACTTGGCTGCCCAATATTCACTCTTCTAGGTTGAAGCGTTCGTTTCCAATAAGAGTTTGAATTTTTAGGTTTCACTCTGTTTTCTCCTATATAGATAGATGTGTTGGGAACTCTAAATGAAACACGGTTTGTGCTAGCTCTTTGAAAATTGACAAAATAAAGTAGTTCTAAGTTCTGTCTCAAAGGTTGTTTCCTCTTGAAGCAGCCCTAAGCAGAGCCTGCCTAAAGACATTTTCATTGGAAAGGTGTGCCAAGCGTCCAAAAGTACTGGTTTTCTGAAATCTCGGCAAACCTTTTTTCACCCAATCTTGATGAGACATTGTGGTAGTGATCAGTTCACTAAGTCCACTTGGCTGCCCAATTTTCACTCTTCTAGGTTGAAGCGTTCGTTTCCAATAAGAGTTTGAATTTTTAGGTTACACTCTGTTTTTTCCTATATAGATTGATGTGTTGGGAACTCTAAATGAAACACGGTTTGTGCTAGCTCTTTGAAAATTGACAACATAAAGTAGTTTTAGGTTCTGTCTCTATGGTTTGTTTCCTCTTGAAGCAGCCCTAACTGGAGACTGCCTAAATACACTTTCATTGGAAACGTGTGCCAAGCGTCCAAAAGTACTGGTTTTCTGAAATCACGGCAAACATTTTTTCACCCAATCTGGATGATTCTCTGTGGTAGTGATCAGTTCACTAAGTAAACTTGGCTTCCCAATTTTCACTCTTCTAGGTTGAAGCGTTCGTTTCCAGTAAGAGTTTGAATTTTTAGGTTTCACTCTGTTTTCTCCTATATAGATAGATGTGTTGGGAACTCTAAATGAAACACGGTTTGTGCTAGCTCTTTGAAAATTGACAAAATAAATAGTTCTAAGTTCTGTCTCTAAGGTTTGTTTCCTCTTGAAGCAGCCCTAAGCAGAGACTGCCTAAAGACATTTTCATTGGAAAGGGGTGCCAAGCGTCCAAAAGTACTGGTTTTCTGAAATCTCGGCAAACATTTTTTCACCCAATCTTGATGAAACATTGTGGTAGTGATCAGTTCACTAAGCCCACTTGGCTGCCAAATTTTCACTCTTCTAGGTTGAAGCGTGTGTTTCCAGTAAGACTTTGAATTTTT
This sequence comes from Callospermophilus lateralis, assembly GCF_048772815.1. Lineage (NCBI taxonomy): Eukaryota > Metazoa > Chordata > Mammalia > Rodentia > Sciuridae > Callospermophilus > Callospermophilus lateralis. The sequence continues at coordinate 14,066 of NW_027515568.1, forward strand.
AGGTTTCACTGTGTTTTCTCCTATATAGATAGATGGGTTGGGAACTCTAAATGAAACACGGCTTGTGCTAGCTCTTTGAAAATTGACAAAATAAAGTAGATTTAGGTTCTGTCTCTATGGTTTGTTTCCTCTTGAAGCAGCCCTAACTGGAGACTGCCTAAATACACTTTCATTGGAAACGTGTGCCAAGAGTCCAAAAGTACTGGTTTTCTGAAATCTCGGCAAATATATTTTCACCCAAACTGGATCATTCTCTGTGGTAGTGATCAGTTCACTAAGTCCACTTGGCTGCCCAATTTTCACTCTTCTAGGTTGAAGCGTTCGTTTCCAGTAAGAGTTTGAATTTTTAGGTTTCACTCTGTTTTCTCCTATATAGATAGATGTGTTGGGAACTCTAAATGAAACACGGTTTGTGCTAGCTCTTTGAAAATTGACAAAATAAAGTAGTTTTAGGTTCTGTCTCTATGGTTTGTTTCCTCTTGAAGCAGCCCTAACTGGAGACTGCCTAAACACACTTTCATTGGAAAGGTGTGGGAAGCGTCCAAAAGTACTGGTTTTCTGAAATCTCGGCAAACATTTTTTCACCCAATATTGATGATTCTCTGTGGTAGTGATCAGTTCACTAAGCCCACTTGGCTGCCAAATTTTCACTCTTCTAGGTTGAAGCGTGTGTTTCCAGTAAGAGTTTGAATTTTTAGCTTTCACTGTGTTTTCTCCTATATAGATAGATGGGTTGGGAACTCTAAATGAAACACGGCTTGTGCTAGCTCTTTGAAAATTGACAAAATAAAGTAGATTTAGGTTCTGTCTCTATGGTTTGTTTCCTCTTGAAGCAGCCCTAAGCAGAGCCTGCCTAAAGACATTTTCACTGGAAAGGTGTGCCAAGCGTCCAAAAGTACTGGTTTTCTGAAATCTCGGCAAACCTTTTTCACCCAATCTTGATGAGACATTGTGGTAGTGATCAGTTCACTAAGTCCACTTGGCTGCCCAATTTTCACTCTTCTAGGTTGAAGCGTTCGTTTCCAGTAAGAGTTTGAATTTTTAGGTTTCACTCTGTTTTCTCCTATATAGATAGATGTGTTGGGAACTCTAAATGAAACACGGTTTGTGCTAGCTCTTTGAAAATTGACAAAATAAAGTAGTTTTAGGTTCTGTCTCTATGGTTTGTTTCCTCTTGAAGCAGCCCTAACTGGAGACTGCCTAAATACACTTTCATTGGAAACGTGTGCCAAGCGTCCAAAAGTACTGGTTTTCTGAAATCACGGCAAACATTTTTTCACCCAATCTGGATGATTCTCTGTGGTAGTGATCAGTTCACTAAGTAAACTTGGCTTCCCAATTTTCACTCTTCTAGGTTGAAGCGTTCGTTTCCAGTAAGAGTTTGAATTTTTAGGTTTCACTCTGTTTTCTCCTATATAGATAGATGTGTTGGGAACTCTAAATGAAACACGGTTTGTGCTAGCTCTTTGAAAATTGACAAAATAAATAGTTCTAAGTTCTGTCTCTAAGGTGTGTTTCCTCTTGAAGCAGCCCTAAGCAGAGACTGCCTGAAGACATTTTCATTGGAAAGGGGTGCCAAGCGTCCAAAAGTACTGGTTTTCTGAAATCTCGGCAAACATTTTTTCACCCAATATTGATGATTCTCTGTGGTAGTGATCAGTTCACTAAGCCCACTTGGCTGCCCAATTTTCACTCTTCTAAGTTGAAGCGTTCGTTTCCAGTAAGAGTTTGAATTTTTAGGTTTCACTGTGTTTTCTCCTATATAGATAGATGTGATTGGAACTCTAAATGAAACACGGTTTGTGCTAGCTCTTTGAAAATTGACAAAATAAAGTAGTTTTAGGTTCTGTCTCTATGGTTTGTTTCCTCTTCAAGCAGCCCTAACTGGAGACTGCCTAAATACACTTTCATTGGAAACGTGTGCCAAGCGTCCAAAAGTACTGGTTTTCTGAAATCTCGGCAAATATATTTTCACCCAAACTGGATGATTCTCTGTGGTAGTGATCAGTTCACTAAGTCCACTTGGCTGCCCAATTTTCACTCTTCTAGGTTGAAGCGTTCGTTTCCAGTAAGAGTTTGAATTTTTAGGTTTCACTCTGTTTTCTCCTATATAGATAGATGTGTTGGGAACTCTAAATGAAACACGGTTTGTGCTAGCTCTTTGAAAATTGACAAAATAAAGTAGTTTTAGGTTCTGTCTCTATGGTTTGTTTCCTCTTGAAGCAGCCCTAACTGGAGACTGCCTAAATAAACTTTCATTGGAAAGGTGTGGGAAGCGTCCAAAAGTACTGGTTTTCTGAAATCTCGGCAAACATTTTTTCACCCAATCTGGATGATTCTCTGTGGTAGTGATCAGTTCACTAAGCCCACTTGGCTGCCAAATTTTCACTCTTCTAGGTTGAAGCGTGTGTTTCCAGTAAGAGTTTGAATTTTTAGGTTTCACTGTGTTTTCTCCTATATAGATAGATGGGTTGGGAACTCTAAATGAAACACGGCTTGTGCAAGCTCTTTGAAAATTGACAAAATAAAGTAGATTTAGGTTGTGTCTCTATGGTTTGTTTCCTCTTGAAGCAGCCCTAAGCAGAGCCTGCCTAAAGAATTTTCATTGGAAAGGTGTGCCAAGCGTCCAAAAGTACTGGTTTTCTGAAATCTCGGCAAACATTTTTTCACCCAATATTGATGATTCTCTGTGGTAATGATCAGTTCACTAAGTCCACTTGGCTTCCCAATTTTCACTCTTCTAGGTTGAAGCGTTCGTTTCCAGTAAGAGTTTGAATTTTTAGGTTTCACTCTGTTTTCTCCTATATAGATAGATGTGTTGGAAACTCTAAATGAAACACGGTTTGTGCTAGCTCTTTGAAAATTGACGAAATAAAGTAGTTCTAAGTTCTGTCTCTCAGGTTTGTTTGCTCTTGAAGCAGCCCTAAGCAGAGCCTGCCTAAAGACATTTTCACTGGAAAGGTGTGCCAAGCGTCCAAAAGTACTGGTTTTCTGAAATCTCGGCAAACCTTTTTCACCCAATCTTGATGAGACATTGTGGTAGTGATCAGTTCACTAAGTCCACTTGGCTGCCCAATTTTCACTCTTCTAGGTTGAAGCGTTCGATTCCAGTAAGAGTTTGAGTTTTTAGGTTTCACTCTGTTTTCTCCTATATAGATAGATGTGTTGGGAACTCTAAATGAAACACGGTTTGTGCTAGCTCTTTGAAAATTGACAAAATAGAGTGGTTTTAGGTTCTGTCTCCATGGTTTGTTTTTTCTTGAAGCAGCCCTAACTAGAGACTGCCTAAGTACACTTTCATTGGAAAGATGTGCCAAGCGTCCAAAAGCACTGGTTTTCTGAAATGTCGGCAAACATTTTTTCACCCAATCTTGATGATTCTCTGTGGTAATGATCAGTTCACTAAGCCCACTTGGCTGCCCAATATTCACTCTTCTAGGTTGAAGCGTTCGTTTCCAATAAGAGTTTGAATTTTTAGGTTTCACTCTGTTTTCTCCTATATAGATAGATGTGTTGGGAACTCTAAATGAAACACGGTTTGTGCTAGCTCTTTGAAAATTGACAAAATAAAGTAGTTCTAAGTTCTGTCTCAAAGGTTGTTTCCTCTTGAAGCAGCCCTAAGCATAGCCTGCCTAAAGACATTTTCATTGGAAAGGTGTGCCAAGCGTCCAAAAGTACTGGTTTTCTGAAATCTCAGCAAACCTTTTTTCACCCAATCTTGATGAGACATTGTGGTAGTGATCAGTTCACTAAGTCCACTTGGCTGCCCAATTTTCACTCTTCTAGGTTGAAGCGTTCGTTTCCAATAAGAGTTTGAATTTTTAGGTTTCACTCTGTTTTTTCCTGTATAGATAGATGTGTTGGGAACTCTAAATGAAACACGGTTTGTGCTAGCTCTTTGAAAATTGACAAAATAAAGTAGTTTTAGGTTCTGTCTCTATGGTTTGTTTCCTCTTGAAGCAGCCCTAACTGGAGACTGCCTAAATACACTTTCATTGGAAACGTGTGCCAAGCGTCCAAAAGTACTGGTTTTCTGAAATCACGGCAAACATTTTTTCACCCAATCTGGATGATTCTCTGTGGTAGTGATCAGTTCACTAAGTCAACTTGGCTTCCCAATTTTCACTCTTCTAGGTTGAAGCGTTCGTTTCCAGTAAGAGTTTGAATTTTTAGGTTTCACTCTGTTTTCTCCTATATAGATAGATGTGTTGGGAACTCTAAATGAAACACGGTTTGTGCTAGCTCTTTGAAAATTGACAAATAAATAGTTCTAAGTTCTGTCTCTAAGGTTTGTTTCCTCTTGAAGCAGCCCTAAGCAGAGACTGCCTAAAGACATTTTCATTGGAAAGGGGTGCCAAGCGTCCAAAAGTACTGGTTTTCTGAAATCTCGGCAAACATTTTTTCACCCAATATTGGTGATTCTCTGTGGTAGTGATCAGTTCACTAAGCCCACTTGGCTGCCAAATTTTCACTCTTCTAGGTTGAAGCGTGTGTTTCCAGTAAGACTTTGAATTTTTAGGTTTCACTGTGTTTTCTCCTATATAGATAGATGGGTTGGGAACTCTAAATGAAACACGGCTTGTGCTAGCTCTTTGAAAATTGACAAAATAAAGTAGATTTAGGTTCTGTCTCTATGGTTTGTTTCCTCTTCAAGCAGCCCTAACTGGAGACTGCCTAAATACACTTTCATTTTAAACGTGTGCCAAGAGTCCAAAAGTACTGGTTTTCTGAAATCTCGGCAAATATATTTTCACCCTAACTGGATGATTCTCTGTGGTAGTGATCAGTTCCCTAAGTCCACTTGGCTGCCCAATTTTCACACTTCTAGGTTGAAGCGTTCGTTTCCAGTAAGAGTTTGAATTTTTAGGTTTCACTCTGTTTTCTCCTATATAGATAGATGTGTTGGGAACTCTAAATGAAACACGGTTTGTGCTAGCTCTTTGAAAATTGACAAAATAAAGTAGTTTTAGGTTCTGTCTCTATGGTTTGTTTCCTCTTGAAGCAGCCCTAACTGGAGACTGCCTAAATACACTTTCATTGGAAAGGTGTGGGAAGCGTCCAAAAGTACTGGTTTTCTGAAATCTCGGCAAACATTTTTTCACCCAATATTGATGATTCTCTGTGGTAGTGATCAGTTCACTAAGCCCACTTGGCTGCCAAATTTTCACTCTTCTAGGTTGAAGCGTGTGTTTCCAGTAAGAGTTTGAATTTTTAGATTTCACTGTGTTTTCTCCTATATAGATAGATGGGTTGGGAACTCTAAATGAAACACGGCTTGTGCTAGCTCTTTGAAAATTGACAAAATAAAGTAGATTTAGGTTCTGTCTTTATGGTTTGTTTCCTCTTGAAGCAGCCCTAAGCAGAGCCTGCCTAAAGAATTTTCATTGGAAACGTGTGCCAAGCGTCCAAAAGTACTGGTTTTCTGAAATCTCGGCAAACCTTTTTCACCCAATCTTGATGAGACATTGTGGTAGTGATCAGTTCACTAAGTCCACTTGGCTGCCCAATTTTCACTCTTCTAGGTTGAAGCGTTCGATTCCAGTAAGAGTTTGAGTTTTTAGGTTTCACTCTGTTTTCTCCTATATAGATAGATGTGTTGGGAACTCTAAATGAAACACGGTTTGTGCTAGCTCTTTGAAAATTGACAAAATAGAGTGGTTTTAGGTTCTGTCTCCATGGTTTGTTTTTTCTTGAAGCAGCCCTAACTAGAGACTGCCTAAGTACACTTTCATTGGAAAGGTGTGCCAAGAGTCCAAAAGTACTGGTTTTCTGAAATCTCGGCAAATATATTTTCACCCAAACTGGATGATTCTCTGTGGTAGTGATCAGTTCACTAAGTCCACTTGGCTGCCCAATTTTCACTCTTCTAGGTTGAAGCGTTCGTTTCCAGTAAGAGTTTGAATTTTTAGGTTTCACTCTGTTTTCTCCTATATAGATAGATGTGTTGGGAACTCTAAATGAAACACGGTTTGTGCTAGCTCTTTGAAAATTGACAAAATAAAGTAGTTTTAGGTTCTGTCTCTATGGTTTGTTTCCTCTTGAAGCAGCCCTAACTGGAGACTGCCTAAATACACTTTCATTGGAAAGGTGTGGGAAGCGTCCAAAAGTACTGGTTTTCTGAAATCTCGGCAAACATTTTTTCACCCAATCTGGATGATTCTCTGTGGTAGTGATCAGTTCACTAAGCCCACTTGGCTGCCAAATTTTCACTCTTCTAGGTTGAAGCGTGTGTTTCCAGTAAGAGTTTGAATTTTTAGGTTTCACTGTGTTTTCTCCTATATAGATAGATGGGTTGGGAACTCTAAATGAAACACGGCTTGTGCTAGCTCTTTGAAAATTGACAAAATAAGGTAGATTTACGTTCTGTCTCAATGGTTTGTTTCCTCTTGAAGCAGCCCTAAGCAGAGCCTGCCTAAAGAATTTTTCATTGGAAAGGTGTGCCAAGCGTCCAAAAGTACTGGTTTTCTGATTTCTCGGCAAACATTTTTTCACCCAATATTGATGATTCTCTGTGGTAATGATCAGTTCACTAAGTCCACTTGTCTGCCCAATTTTCACTCTTCTAGGTTGAAGCGTTCGTTTCCAGTAAGAGTTTGAATTTTTAGGTTTCACTCTGTTTTCTCCCTATATAGATAGATGTGTTGGAAACTCTAAATGAAACACGGTTTGTGCTAGCTCTTTGAAAATTGACAAAATAAAGTAGTTCTAAGTTCTGTCTCTAAGGTTTGTTTCCTCTTGAAGCAGCCCTAAGCAGAGACTGCCTAAAGACATTTTCACTGGAAAGGTGTGCCAAGCGTCCAAAAGTACTGGTTTTCTGAAATCTCGGCAAACCTTTTTCACCCAATCTTGATGAGACATTGTGGTAGTGATCAGTTCACTAAGTCCACTTGGCTGCCCAATTTTCACTCTTCTAGGTTGAAGCGTTCGATTCCAGTAAGAGTTTGAGTTTTTAGGTTTCACTCTGTTTTCTCCTATATAGATAGATGTGTTGGGAACTCTAAATGAAACACGGTTTGTGCTAGCTCTTTGAAAATTGACAAAATAGAGTGGTTTTAGGTTCTGTCTCCATGGTTTGTTTTTTCTTGAAGCAGCCCTAACTAGAGACTGCCTAAGTACACTTTCATTGGAAAGGTGTGCCAAGCGTCCAAAAGCACTGGTTTTCCGAAATGTCGGCAAACATTTTTTCACCCAATCTTGATGATTCTCTGTGGTAATGATCAGTTCACTAAGCCCACTTGGCTGCCCAATATTCACTCTTCTAGGTTGAAGCGTTCGTTTCCAATAAGAGTTTGAATTTTTAGGTTTCACTCTGTTTTCTCCTATATAGATAGATGTGTTGGGAACTCTAAATGAAACACGGTTTGTGCTAGCTCTTTGAAAATTGACAAAATAAATAGTTCTAAGTTCTGTCTCTAAGGTGTGTTTCCTCTTGAAGCAGCCCTAAGCAGAGCCTGCCTAAAGACATTTTCATTGGAAAGGTGTGCCAAGCGTCCAAAAGTACTGGTTTTCTGAAATCTCGGCAAACCTTTTTTCACCCAATCTTGATGAGACATTGTGGTAGTGATCAGTTCACTAAGTCCACTTGGCTGCCCAATTTTCACTCTTCTAGGTTGAAGCGTTCGTTTCCAATAAGAGTTTGAATTTTTAGGTTTCACTCTGTTTTTCCTGTATAGATAGATGTGTTGGGAACTCTAAATGAAACACGGTTTGTGCTAGCTCTTTGAAAATTGACAAAATAAAGTAGTTTTAGGTTCTGTCTCTATGGTTTGTTTCCTCTTGAAGCAGCCCTAACTGGAGACTGCCTAAATACACTTTCATTGGAAACGTGTGCCAAGCGTCCAAAAGTACTGGTTCTCTGAAATCTCGGCAAACATTTTTTCACCCAATCTGGATGATTCTCTGTGGTAGTGATCAGTTCACTAAGTCAACTTGGCTTCCCAATTTTCACTCTTATAGGTTGAAGCGTTCGTTTCCAGTAAGAGTTTGAATTTTTAGGTTTCACTGTGTTTTCTCCTATATAGATAGATGTGTTGGGAACTCTAAATGAAACACGGTTTGTGCTAGCTCTTTGAAAATTGACAAAATAAATAGTTCTAAGTTCTGTCTCTAAGGTTTGTTTCCTCTTGAAGCAGCCCTAAGCAGAGACTGCCTAAAGACATTTTCATTGGAAAGGGGTGCCAAGCGTCCAAAAGTACTGGTTTTCTGAAATCTCGGCAAACATTTTTTCACCCAATATTGATGATTCTCTGTGGTAGTGATCAGTTCACTAAGCCCACTTGGCTGCCAAATTTTCACTCTTCTAGGTTGAAGCGTGTGTTTCCAGTAAGACTTTGAATTTTTAGGTTTCACTGTGTTTTCTCCTATATAGATAGATGGGTTGGGAACTCTAAATGAAACACGGCTTGTGCTAGCTCTTTGAAAATTGACAAAATAAAGTAGATTTAGGTTCTGTCTCTATGGTTTGTTTCCTCTTGAAGCAGCCCTAAGCAGAGCCTGCCTAAAGAATTTTCATTGGAAAGGTGTGCCAAGCGTCCAAAAGTACTGGTTTTCTGAAATCTCGGCAAACATTTTTTCACCCAATATTGATGATTCTCTGTGGTAATGATCAGTTCACTAAGTCCACTTGGCTGCCCAATTTTCACTCTTCTAGGTTGAAGCGTTCGATTCCAGTAAGACTTTGAGTTTTTAGGTTTCACTCTGTTTTCTCCTATATAGATAGATGTGTTGGGAACTCTAAATGAAACACGGTTTGTGCTAGCTCTTTGAAAATTGACAAAATAAAGTAGTTTTAGGTTCTGTCTCAAAGGTTGTTTCCTCTTGAAGCAGCCCTAAGCAGAGCCTGCCTAAAGACATTTTCATTGGAAAGGTGTGCCAAGCGTCCAAAAGTACTGGTTTTCTGAAATCTCGGCAAACCTTTTTTCACCTAATCTTGATGAGACATTGTGGTAGTGATCAGTTCACTAAGTCCACTTGGCTGCCCAATTTTCACTCTTCTAGGTTGAAGCGTTCGTTTCCAATAAGAGTTTGAATTTTTAGGTTTCACTCTGTTTTTTCCTGTATAGATAGATGTGTTGGGAACTCTAAATGAAACACGGTTTGTGCTAGCTCTTTGAAAATTGACAAAATAAAGTAGTTTTAGGTTCTGTCTCTATGGTTTGTTTCCTCTTGAAGCAGCCCTAACTGGAGACTGCCTAAATACACTTTCATTGGAAACGTGTGCCAAGCGTCCAAAAGTACTGGTTTTCTGAAATCACGGCAAACATTTTTTCACCCAATCTGGATGATTCTCTGTGGTAGTGATCAGTTCACTAAGTCAACTTGGCTTCCCAATTTTGACTCTTCTAGGTTGAAGCGTTCGTTTCCAGTAAGAGTTTGAATTTTTAGGTTTCACTCTGTTTTCTCCTATATAGATAGATGTGTTGGGAACTCTAAATGAAACACGGTTTGTGCTAGCTCTTTGAAAATTGACAAAATAAAGTAGTTTTAGGTTCTGTCTCAAAGGTTGTTTCCTCTTGAAGCAGCCCTAAGCAGAGCCTGCCTAAAGACATTTTCATTGGAAAGGTGTGCCAAGCGTCCAAAAGTACTGGTTTTCTGAAATCTCGGCAAACCTTTTTTCACCCAATATTGATGAGACATTGTGGTAGTGATCAGTTCACTAAGTCCACTTGGCTGCCCAATTTTCACTCTTCTAGGTTGAAGCGTTCGTTTCCAATAAGAGTTTGAATTTTTAGGTTTCACTCTGTTTTTTCCTGTATAGATAGATGTGTTGGGAACTCTAAATGAAACACGGTTTGTGCTAGCTCTTTGAAAATTGACAAAATAAAGTAGTTTTAGGTTCTGTCTCTATGGTTTGTTTCCTCTTGAAGCAGCCCTAACTGGAGACTGCCTAAATACACTTTCATTGGAAACGTGTGCCAAGCGTCCAAAAGTACTGGTTTTCTGAAATCACGGCAAACATTTTTTCACCCAATCTGGATGATTCTCTGTGGTAGTGATCAGTTCACTAAGTCAACTTGGCTTCCCAATTTTCACTCTTCTAGGTTGAAGCGTTCGTTTCCAGTGAGAGTTTGAATTTTTAGGTTTCACTCTGTATTCTCCTATATAGATAGATGTGTTGGGAACTCTAAATGAAACACGGTTTGTGCTAGCTCTTTGAAAATTGACAAAATAAATAGTTCTAAGTTCTGTCTCTAAGGTGTGTTTCCTCTTGAAGCAGCCCTAAGCAGAGACTGCCTAAAGACATTTTCATTGGAAAGGGGTGCCAAGCGTCCAAAAGTACTGGTTTTCTGAAATCTCGGCAAACATTTTTTCACCCAATATTGATGATTCTCTGTGGTAGTGATCAGTTCACTAAGCCCACTTGGCTGCCAAATTTTCACTCTTCTAGGTTGAAGCGTGTGTTTCCAGTAAGACTTTGAATTTTTAGGTTTCACTGTGTTTTCTCCTATATAGATAGATGGGTTGGAAACTCTAAATGAAACACGGCTTGTGCTAGCTCTTTGAAAATTGACAAAATAAAGTAGATTTAGGTTCTTTCTCTATGGTTTGTTTCCTCTTGAAGCAGCCCTAAGCAGAGCGTGCCTAAAGAATTTTCATTGGAAAGGTGTGCCAAGCGTCCAAAAGTACTGGTTTTCTGAAATCTCGGCAAACCTTTTTTCACCCAATATTGATGATTCTCTGTGGTAATGATCAGTTCACTAAGTCCACTTGGCTGCCCAATTTTCACTCTTCTAGGTTGAAGCGTTCGATTCCAGTAAGAGTTTGAGTTTTTAGGTTTCACTCTGTTTTCTCCTATATAGATAGATGTGTTGGGAACTCTAAATGAAACACGGTTTGTGCTAGCTCTTTGAAAATTGACAAAATAGAGTGGTTTTAGGTTCTGTCTCCATGGTTTGTTTTTTCTTGAAGCAGCCCTAACTAGAGACTGCCTAAGTACACTTTCATTGGAAAGGTGTGCCAAGCGTCCAAAAGCACTGGTTTTCTGAAATGTCGGCAAACATTTTTTCACCCAATCTTGATGATTCTCTGTGGTAATGATCAGTTCACTAAGCCCACTTGGCTGCCCAATATTCACTCTTCTAGGTTGAAGCGTTCGTTTCCAATAAGAGTTTGAATTTTTAGGTTTCACTCTGTTTTCTCCTATATAGATAGATGTGTTGGGAACTCTAAATGAAACACGGTTTGTGCTAGCTCTTTGAAAATTGACAAAATAAAGTAGTTTTAGGTTCTGTCTCAAAGGTTGTTTCCTCTTGAAGCAGCCCTAAGCAGAGCCTGCCTAAAGACATTTTCATTGGAAAGGTGTGCCAAGCGTCCAAAAGTACTGGTTTTCTGAAATCTCGGCAAACCTTTTTTCACCCAATCTTGATGAGACATTGTGGTAGTGATCAGTTCACTAAGTCCACATGGCTGCCCAATTTTCACTCTTCTAGGTTGAAGCGTTCGTTTCCAATAAGAGTTTGAATTTTTAGGTTTCACTCTGTTTTCTCCTATATAGATAGATGTGTTGGGAACTCTAAATGAAACACGGTTTGTGCTAGCTCTTTGAAAATTGACAAAATAAAGTAGTTTTAGGTTCTGTCTCTATGGTTTGTTTCCTCTTGAAGCAGCCCTAACTGGAGACTGCCTAAATACACTTTCATTGGAAAGGTGTGGGAAGCGTCCAAAAGTACTGGTTTTCTGAAATCTCGGCACACATTTTTTCACCCAATATTGATGATTCTCTGTGGTAGTGATCAGTTCACTAAGCCCACTTGGCTGCCAAATTTTCACTCTTCTAGGTTGAAGCGTGTGTTTCCAGTAAGAGTTTGAATTTTTAGCTTTCACTGTGTTTTCTCCTATATAGATAGATGGGTTGGGAACTCTAAATGAAACACGGCTTGTGCTAGCTCTTTGAAAATTGACAAAATAAAGTAGATTTAGGTTCTGTCTCTATGGTTTGTTTCCTCTTGAAGCAGCCCTAAGCAGAGCCTGCCTAAAGAATTTTCATTGGAAAGGTGTGCCAAGCGTCCAAAAGTACTGGTTTTCTGAAATCTCGGCAAACCTTTTTCACCCAATCTTGATGAGACATTGTGGTAGTGATCAGTTCACTAAGTCCACTTGGCTGCCCAATTTTCACTCTTCTAGGTTGAAGCGTTCGTTTCCAATAAGAGTTTGAATTTTTAGGTTTCACTCTGTTTTTTCCTATATAGATAGATGTGTTGGGAACTCTAAATGAAACACGGTTTGTGCTAGCTCTTTGAAAATTGACAAGATAAAGTAGTTCTAAGTTCTGTCTCTAAGGTTTGTTTCCTCTTGAAGCAGCCCTAAGCAGAGCCTGCCTAAAGACATTTTCACTGGAAAGGTGTGCCAAGCGTCCAAAAGTACTGGTTTTCTGAAATCTCGGCAAACCTTTTTCACCCAATCTTGATGAGACATTGTGGTAGTGATCAGTTCACTAAGTCCACTTGGCTGCCCAATTTTCACTCTTCTAGGTTGAAGCATTCGTTTCCAATAAGAGTTTGAATTTTTAGGTTTCACTCTGTTTTTTCCTGTATAGATAGATGTGTTGGGAACTCTAAATGAAACACGGTTTGTGCTAGCTCTTTGAAAATTGACAAAATAAAGTAGTTATAGGTTCTGTCTCTATGGTTTGTTTCCTCTTGAAGCAGCCCTAACTGGAGACTGCCTAAATACACTTTCATTGGAAACGTGTGCCAAGCGTCCAAAAGTACTGGTTTTCTGAAATCACGGCAAACATTTTTTCACCCAATCTGGATGATTCTCTGTGGTAGTGATCAGTTCACTAAGTCAACTTGGCTTCCCAATTTTCACTCTTCTAGGTTGAAGCGTTCGTTTCCAGTAAGAGTTTGAATTTTTAGGTTTCACTCTGTTTTCTCCTATATAGATAGATGTGTTGGGAACTCTAAATGAAACACGGTTTGTGCTAGCTCTTTGAAAATTGACAAAATAAATAGTTCTAAGTTCTGTCTCTAAGGTGTGTTTCCTCTTGAAGCAGCCCTAAGCAGAGACTGCCTAAAGACATTTTCATTGGAAAGGGGTGCCAAGCGTCCAAAAGTACTGGTTTTCTGAAATCTCGGCAAACATTTTTTCACCCAATATTGATGATTCTCTGTGGTAGTGACCAGTTCACTAAGCCCAATTGGCTGCCCAATTTTCACTCTTCTAAGTTGAAGCGTTCGTTTCCAGTAAGACTTTGAATTTTTAGGTTTCACTGTGTTTTCTCCTATATAGATAGATGTTTTTGGAACTCTAAATGAAACACGGTTTGTGCTAGCTCTTTGAAAATTGACAAAATAAAGTAGTTTTAGGTTCTGTCTCTATGGTTTGTTTCCTCTTCAAGCAGCCCTAACTGGAGACTGCCTAAATACACTTTCATTGGAAACGTGTGCCAAGCGTCCAAAAGTACTGGTTTTCTGAAATCTCGGCAAATATTTTTTCACCCAAACTGGATGATTCTCTGTGGTAGTGATCAGTTCACTAAGTCCACTTGGCTGCCCAATTTTCAATCTTCTAGGTTGAAGCGTTCGTTTCCAGTAAGAGTTTGAATTTTTAGGTTTCACTCTGTTTTCTCCTATATAGATAGATGTGTTGGGAACTCTAAATGAAACACGGTTTGTGCTAGCTCTTTGAAAATTGACAAATAAATAGTTCTAAGTTCTGTCTCTAAGGTGTGTTTCCTCTTGAAGCAGCCCTAAGCAGAGACTGCCTAAAGACATTTTCATTGGAAAGGGGTGCCAAGCGTCCAAAAGTACTGGTTTTCTGAAATCTCGGCAAACATTTTTTCACCCAATATTGATGATTCTCTGTGGTAGTGATCAATTCACTAAGCCCACTTGGCTGCCAAATTTTCACTCTTCTAGGTTGAAGCGTGTGTTTCCAGTAAGACTTTGAATTTTTAGGTTTCACTGTTTTTTCTCCTATATAGATAGATGGGTTGGGAACTCTAAATGAAACACGGCTTGTGCTAGCTGTTTGAAAATTGACAAAATAAAGTAGATTTAGGTTCTGTCTCTATGGTTTGTTTCCTCTTGAAGCAGCCCTAAGCAGAGCCTGCCTAAAGAATTTTCATTGGAAAGGTGTGCCAAGCGTCCAAAAGTACTGGTTTTCTGAAATCTCGGCAAACATTTTTTCACCCAATATTGATGATTCTCTGTGGTAGTGACCAGTTCACTAAGCCCACTTGGCTGCCCAATTTTCACTCTTCTAAGTTGAAGCGTTCGTTTCCAGTAAGAGTTTGAATTTTTAGGTTTCACTGTGTTTTCTCCTATATAGATAGATGTGATTGGAACTCTAAATGAAACACGGTTTGTGCTAGCTCTTTGAAAATTGACAAGATAAAGTAGTTCTAAATTCTGTCTCTAAGGTTTGTTTCCTCTTGAAGCAGCCCTAAGCAGAGCCTGCCTAAAGACATTTTCACTGGAAAGGTGTGCCAAGCGTCCAAAAGTACTGGTTTTCTGAAATCTCGGCAAACCTTTTTCACCCAATCTTGATGAGACATTGTGGTAGTGATCAGTTCACTAAGTCCACTTGGCTGCCCAATTTTCACTCTTCTAGGTTGAAGCGTTCGTTTCCAGTAAGAGTTTGAATTTTTAGGTTTCACTCTGTTTTCTCCTATATAGATAGATGTGTTGGGAACTCTAAATGAAACACGGTTTGTGCTAGCTCTTTGAAAATTGACAAAATAAAGTAGTTTTAGGTTCTGTCTCTTTGGTTTGTTTCCTCTTGAAGCAGCCCTAACTGGAGACTGCCTAAATACACTTTCATTGGAAAGGTGTGGGAAGCGTCCAAAAATACTGGTTTTCTGAAATCTCGGCAAACATTTTTTCACCCAATATTGATGATTCTCTGTGGTAATGATCAGTTCACTAAGTCCACTTGGCTGCCCAATTTTCACTCTTCTAGGTTGAAGCATTCGTTTCCAGTAAGAGTTTGAATTTTTAGGTTTCACTCTGTTTTCTCCTATATAGATAGATATGTTGGAAACTCTAAATGAAACACGGTTTGTGCTAGCTCTTTGAAAATTGACAAAATAAAGTAGTTCTAAGTTCTGTCTCTAAGGTTTGTTTTCTCTTGAAGCAGCCCTAAGCAGAGCCTGCCTAAAGACTTTTTCACTGGAAAGGTGTGCCAAGCGTCCAAAAGTACTGGTTTTCTGAAATCTTGGCAAACCTTTTTCACCCAATCTTGATGAGACATTGTGGTAGTGATCAGTTCACTAAGTCCACTTGGCTGCCCAATTTTCACTCTTCTAGGTTGAAGCGTTCGATTCCAGTAAGAGTTTGAGTTTTTAGGTTTCACTCTGTTTTCTCCTATATAGATAGATGTGTTGGGAACTCTAAATGAAACACGGTTTGTGCTAGCTCTTTGAAAATTGACAAAATAGAGTGGTTTTAGGTTCTGTCTCCATGGTTTGTTTTTTCTTGAAGCAGCCCTAACTAGAGACTGCCTAAGTACACTTTCATTGGAAAGGTGTGCCAAGCGTCCAAAAGCACTGGTTTTCTGAAATGTCGGCAAACATTTTTTCACCCAATCTTGATGATTCTCTGTGGTAATGATCAGTTCACTAAGCCCACTTGGCTGCCCAATATTCACTCTTCTAGGTTGAAGCGTTCGTTTCCAATAAGAGTTTGAATTTTTAGGTTTCACTCTGTTTTCTCCTATATAGATAGATGTGTTGGGAACTCTAAATGAAACACGGTTTGTGCTAGCTCTTTGAAAATTGACAAAATAAAGTAGTTTTAGGTTCTGTCTCAAAGGTTGTTTCCTCTTGAAGCAGCCCTAAGCAGAGCCTGCCTAAAGACATTTTCATTGGAAAGGTGTGCCAAGCGTCCAAAAGTACTGGTTTTCTGAAATCTCGGCAAACCTTTTTTCACCCAATCTTGATGAGACATTGTGGTAGTGGTCAGTTCACTAAGTCCACTTGGCTGCCCAATTTTCACTCTTCTAGGTTGAAGCGTTCGTTTCCAATAAGAGTTTGAATTTTTAGGTTTCACTCTGTTTTTTCCTGTATAGATAGATGTGTTGGGAACTCTAAATGAAACACGGTTTGTGCTAGCTCTTTGAAAATTGACAAAATAATGTAGTTTTAGGTTCTGTCTCTATGGTTTGTTTCCTCTTGAAGCAGCCCTA
Source organism: Callospermophilus lateralis (assembly GCF_048772815.1). Taxonomy (NCBI): domain Eukaryota; kingdom Metazoa; phylum Chordata; class Mammalia; order Rodentia; family Sciuridae; genus Callospermophilus; species Callospermophilus lateralis. Next base: position 30,191 of record NW_027515568.1, read on the forward strand.
ACTGGAGACTGCCTAAATACACTTTCATTGGAAACGTGTGCCAAGCGTCCAAAAGTACTGGTTTTCTGAAATCACGGCAAACATTTTTTCACCCAATCTGGATGATTCTCTGTGGTAGTGATCAGTTCACTAAGTCAACTTGGCTTCCCAATTTTCACTCTTCTAGGTTGAAGCGTTCGTTTCCAGTAAGAGTTTGAATTTTTAGGTTTCACTCTGTTTTCTCCTATATAGATAGATGTGTTGGGAACTCTAAATGAAACACGGTTTGTGCTAGCTCTTTGAAAATTGACAAAATAAATAGTTCTAAGTTCTGTCTCTAAGGTGTGTTTCCTCTTGAAGCAGCCCTAAGCAGAGACTGCCTAAAGACATTTTCATTGGAAAGGTGTGCCAAGCGTCCAAAAGCACTGGTTTTCTGAAATGTCGGCAAACATTTTTTCACCCAATCTTGATGATTCTCTGTGGTAATGATCAGTTCACTAAGCCCACTTGGCTGCCCAATATTCACTCTTCTAGGTTGAAGCGTTCGTTTCCAATAAGAGTTTGAATTTTTAGGTTTCACTGTGTTTTCTCCTATATAGATAGATGTGATTGGAACTCTAAATGAAACACGGTTTGGGCTAGCTCTTTGAAAATTGACAAAATAAAGTTGTTCTAAGTTCTGTCTCTAAGGTTTGTTTCCTCTTGAAGCAGCCCTAAGCAGAGACTGCCTAAAGACATTTTCATTGGAAAGGTGTGCCAAGCGTCCAAAAGTCCTGGTTTTCTGAAATCTCGGCAAACATTTTTTCACCCAATCTTGATGAGACATTGTGGTAATGATCAGTTCACTAAGCCCACTTTTCTGCCCAATTTTCACACTCTAGGTTGATGCGTTCGTTTCAAGTAAGAGTTTGAATTTTTAGGTTTCACTCTGTTTTCTCCTATATAGATAAATGTTTTGGGAACTATAAATTAAACAGGGTTTGTGCTAGCTCTTTGAAAATTGACAAAATAAAGTAGTTCTAAGTTCTGTCTCTATGGTTTGTTTCCTCGTGAAGCAGCCCTACCTAAAGACTGCCTAAATACACGTTCATTGGAAAGGTGTTCCAAGCGTTCAAAAGTACTAGGTTTCTGAAATCTCGGCAAACATTTTTTCACCCAATCTTGATGATTCTCTGTGGTAATGATCAGTTCACTAAGTCCACATGGCTGCCCAATTTTCACTCTTCTAGGTTGAAGCGTTCGTTTCCAGTAAGAGTTTGAATTTTTAGGTTTCACTCTGTTTTCTCATATATAGATAGATGTGTTTGGAACTCTAAATGAAACACGGTTTGTGCTAGCTCTTTGAAATTTGACAAAATAAAGTAGTTTTAGGTTCTGTCTCTATGGTTTGTTTCCTCTTGAAGTAGCCCTACCTAGAGACTGCCTAAATACACTTTCATTGGAAAGGTTTGCCAAGGGTCCAAAAGTACTGGTTTTCTGAAATCTCGGCATACATTTTTTCACCCAATCTTGATGATTCTCTGTGGTAATGATCAGTTCACTAAGTCCACTTGGCTGCCCATTTTTCACTCTTCTAGGTTTAAGCGATCGTTTCCAGTAACAGTTTGAATTTTTAGGTTTCACTCTGTTTATTCCCATATAGATAGATGTGTTGGGAACTCTAAATGAAACGCGGTTTATGCTAGCACTTTGAAAATTGACAAAATAAAGTAGTTCTAAGTTCTGTCTCTAAGGTTTGTTTCCTCCTGAAGCAGCCCTAAGCAGAGACTGCCAAAACACATTTTCATTGGAAAGGTGTGCCAAGCGTCCAAAAGTACTGGTTTTCTGAAATCTCGGCAAACCTTTTTTCACCCAATCTTGATGAGACATTGTGGTAATGATCAGTTCACTAAGCACACTTGGCTGCCCAATTTTCACTCTTCTAGGTTGAAGCGTTCGTTTCCAGTAAGAGTTTGAATTTTTAGGTTTCACTCTGTTTTCTCCTATATAGATAGATGTGTTGGGAACTCTAAATGAAACACGGTAGGTGCTAGCTTTTTGAAAATTGAAAAAAAAGTAGTTCCAAGTTCTGTCTCTAAAGTTTGTTTCCTCTTGAAGCAGCCCTAGGCAGAGACTGCCTAAAGACATTTTCATTGGAAAGGTGTGCCAAGCGTCCAAAAGTACTGGTTTTCTGAAATCTCGGCAAACATTTTTTCACCCAATCTTGATGATTCTCTGTGGTAATAACCAGTTCACTAAGTCCACTTGGCTGCCCAATTTTCACTCTTCTAGGTTGAAGCGTTCGTTTCCAGTAAGAATTTGAATTTTTAGTTTTCACTCTGTTTTCTCCTATATAGATAGATGTGTTGGGAACTCTAAATGAAACATGGTTTGTGTTAGCTCTTTAAAAATTGACAAAATAAAGTAGTTTTAGGTTCTGTCTTTAAGGTTTGTTTCCTCTTGAAGCAGCCTTAAGCAGAGACTGCCTAAAGACATTTTCATTGGAAAGGTGTGCCAAGCGTCCAAAAGTACTGGTTTTCTGAAATCTCGGCAAACATTTCTTCGCCCAATCTGGATTATTCTCTGTGGTAGTGATCAGTTCACTAAGCCCACTTGGCTGCCCAATTTTCACTCTTCTAGGTTGAAGCGTTCGTTTCCAGTAAGAGTTTGAATTTTTAGGTTTCAATCTGTTTTCTCCTATATAGATAGATGTGTTTGGAACTCTATATGAAACACGGTTTGTGCTAGCTCTTTGAAAATTCACAAAATAAAGTAGTTTTAGGTTCTGTCTCTATGGTTTGTTTTTTCTTGAATCAGCCCTAACTAGAGACTGCCTAAATACATTTTCATTGGAAAGGTGTGCCAAGTGTCCAAAAGTACTGGTTTTCTGAAATCTCGGCAAACATTTTTTCACCCAATCTTGATGAGACATTGTGGAAATGATCAGTTCACTAAGCCCACCTGGCTGCCCAATTTTCACTCTTCTAGGTTGAAGCGTTCGTTTCCAGTAAGTGTTTGAATTTTTAGGTTTCACTCTGTTTTCTCCTATATAGATAGATGTGTTGGGAACTCTAAATGAAACACCGTAGGTGCTAGCTTTTTGAAAATTGAAAAAAAAAGTAGTTCTAAGTTCTGTCTCTATGGTTTGTTTCCTCTAGAAGCAGCCCTAGGCAGAGACTGCCTAAAGACATTTTCATTGGAAAGGTGTGCCAAGCGTCAAAAAGTACTGGTTTTCTGAAATCTCGGCAAACATTTTTTCACCCAATCTTGATGATTCTCTGTGGTAGTGATCAGTTCACTAAGCCCACTTGGCTGCCCAATTTTCACTCTTCTAGGTTGAAGCGTTCGTTTCCAGTAAGAGTTTGAATTTTTAGGTTTTACTCTGTTTTCTCCTATATAGATAGATGTGTTTGGAACTCTAAATGAAACACGGTTTGTGCTAGCTCTTTGAAAACTGACAAAATAAAGTAGTTCTAAATTCTGTCTCTAAGGTTTGTTTCCTCTTGAAGCAGCCCTAAGCAGAGACTGCCTAAAGACATTTTCATTGGAAAGGTGTGCCAAGTGTCCAAAAGTACTGGTTTTCTGAAATCTCGGCATATATTTTTTCACCCAATCTTGATGATTCTCTGTGGTAATGATCAGTTCACTAAGTCCACTTGGCTGCCCATTTTTCACTCTTCTAGGTTTAAGCGTTCGTTTCCAGTAACAGTTTGAATTTTTAGGTTTCACTCTGTTTTCTCCCATATAGATAGATGTGTTGGGAACTCTAAATGAAACGCGGTTTGTGCTAGCACTTTGAAAAATGACAAAACAAACTAGTTCTATGTTTTGTCTCTAAGGTTTGTTTCCTCCTGAAGCAGCCCTAAGCAGAGACTGCCAAAACACATTTTCATTGGAAAGGTGTGCCAAGCGTCCAAAAGTACTGGTTTTCAGAAATCTCGGCAAACCTTTTTTCACCCAATCTTGATGAGACATTGTGGTAATGATCAGTTCACTAAGCCCACCTGGCTGCCCAATTTTCACTCTTCTAGGTTCACGCGTTCATTTCCAGTAAGAGTTTCAATTTTTAGGTTTCACTCTGTTTTCTCCTATATAGATAGATGTGTTGGGAACTCTAAGTTAAACACGGTAGGTGCTAGCTTTTTGAAAATTGAAAAAAAAAAAGTAGTTCTAAGTTCTGTCCCTATGGTTTGTTTCCTATTGAAGCAGCCCTAGGCAGAGACTGCCTAAAGACATTTTCATTGGAAAGGTGTGCCAAGAATCCAAAAGTACTGGTTTTCTGAAATCTCGGCAAACATTTTTTCACCCAATCTTGATGATTCTCTGTGGTAGTGATCAGTTCACTAAGCCCACTTGGCAGCCCAATTTTCACTCTTCTAGGTTGAAGCGTTCGTTTCAAGTAAGAGTTTGAATTTTTAGGTTTCACTCTGTTTTCTCCTATATTGATAGATGTGTTGGGAACTCTAAATGAAACACGGTAGGTGCTAGCTTTATGAAAATTGAAAAAAAAAGTAGTTCTAAGTTATGTCTCTATGGTTTGTTTCCTCTTGAAGCAGCCCTAGGAAGAGACTGCCTAAAGACATTATCATTGGAAAGGTGTGCCAAGTGTCCAAAAGTACTGGTTTTCTGAAATCTCGGCAAACATTTTTTCACCCAATCTTGATGATTCTCTGTGGTAATGATCAGTTCACTAAGTCCACTTGGCAGCCCATTTTTCACTCTTCTAGGTTGAAGCGTTCGTTTCCAGTAACAGTTTGAATTTTTAGGTTTCACTCTGTTTTCTCCCATATAGATAGATATGTTGGGAACTCTGAATGAAACACGGTTTGTGCTAGCTCTTTGAAAATTGACAAAATAAAGTAGTTCTAAGTTCTGTCTCTAAGGTTTGTTTCCTCTTGAAGCAGCCCTAAGCAGAGACTGCCTAAAGACATTTTCATTGGAAAGGTGTGCCAAGCGTCCAAAAGTACTGGTTTTCTGAAATCTCGGCAAACCTTTTTTCACCCAATCTTGATGAGACATTGTGGTAATGATCAGTTCACTAAGCCCACTTTTCTGCCCAATTTTCACACTCTAGGTTGATGCGTTCGTTTCCAGTAAGAGTTTGAATTTTTAGGTTTCACTCTGTTTTCTCCTATATAGATAGATGTTTTGGGAACTATAAATGAAACACGGTTTGTGCTAGCTCTTTGAAAATTGACAAAATAAAGTAGTTCAAAGTTCTGTCTCTATGGTTTGTTTCCTCGTGAAGCAGCCCTACCTAAAGACTGCCTAAATACACGTTCATTGGAAAGGTGTTCCAAGCGTTCAAAAGTACTAGTTTTCTGAAATCTCGGCAAACATTTTTTCACCCAATCTTGATGATTCTCTGTGGTAATGATCAGTTCACTAAGTCCACATGGCTGCCCAATTTTCACTCTTCTAGGTTGAAGCGTTCGTTTCCAGTAAGAGTTTGAATTTTTAGGTTTCACTCTGTTTTCTCCTATATAGATAGATGTGTTTGGAACTCTAAATGAAACACGGTTTGTGCTAGCTCTTTGAAATTTGACAAAATAAAGTAGTTTTAGGTTCTGTCTCTATGGTTTGTTTCCTCTTGAAGTAGCCCTACCTAGAGACTGCCTAAATACACTTTCATTGGAAAGGTTTGCCAAGGGTCCAAACGTACTGGTTTTCTGAAATCTCGGCAAACATTTTTTCACCCAATCATGATGATTCTCTGTGGTAGTGATCAGTTCACTAAGCCCACTTGGCTGCCCAATTTTCACTCTTCTAGGTTGAAGCGTTCGTTTCCAGTAAGAGTTTGAATTTTTAGGTTTCACTCTGGTTTCTCCTATATAGATAGATGTGTTTGGAACTCTAAATGAAACACGGTTTGTGCTAGCTCTTTGAAAATTGACAAAATAAAGTAGTTTTAGGTTCTGTCTCTATGGTTTGTTTTTTCTTGAAGCAGCCCTAACTAGAGACTGCCTAAATACATTTTCATTGGAAAGGTGTGCCAAGTGTCCAAAAGTACTGGTTTTCTGAAATCTCGGCATACATTTTTTCACCCAATCTTGATGATTCTCTGTGGTAATGATCAGTTCACTAAGTCCACTTGGCTGCCCAATTTTCACTCTTCTAGGTTGAAGCGTTCGTTTCCAGTAAGAGTTTGAATTTTTAGGTTTTACTCTGTTTTCTCCTATATAGATAGATGTGTTGGGAACGCTAAATGAAACACGGTTTGTGCTAGCTCTTTGAAAACTGACAAAATAAAGTAGTTCTAAATTCTGTCTCTAAGGTTTGTTTCCTCTTGAAGCAGCCCTAAGCAGAGACTGCCTAAAGACATTTTCATTGGAAAGGTGTGCCAAGTGTCCAAAAGTACTGGTTTTCTGAAATCTCGGCATATATTTTTTCACCCAATCTTGATGATTCTCTGTGGTAATGATCAGTTCACTAAGTCCACTTGGCTGCCCATTTTTCACTCTTCTAGGTTTAAGCGTTCGTTTCCAGTAACAGTTTGAATTTTTAGGTTTCACTCTGTTTTCTCCCATAGAGATAGATGTGTTGGGAACTCTAAATGAAACGCGGTTTGTGCTAGCACTTTGAAAAATGACAAAACAAACTAGTTCTATGTTTTGTCTCTAAGGTTTGTTTCCTCCTGAAGCAGCCCTAAGCAGAGACTGCCAAAACACATTTTCATTGGAAAGGTGTGCCAAGCGTCCAAAAGTACTGGTTTTCAGAAATCTCGGCAAACCTTTTTTCACCCAATCTTGATGAGACATTGTGGTAATGATCAGTTCACTAAGCCCACCTGGCTGCCCAATTTTCACTCTTCTAGGTTCACGCGTTCATTTCCAGTAAGAGTTTCAATTTTTAGGTTTCACTATGTTTTCTCCTATATAGATAGATGTGTTGGGAACTCTAAGTTAAACACGGTAGGTGCTAGCTTTTTGAAAATTGAAAAAAAAAAGTAGTTCTAAGTTCTGTCCCTATGGTTTGTTTCCTATTGAAGCAGCCCTAGGCAGAGACTGCCTAAAGACATTTTCATTGGAAAGGTGTGCCAAGAATCCAAAAGTACTGGTTTTCTGAAATCTCGGCAAACATTTTTTCACCCAATCTTGATGATTCTCTGTGGTAGTGATCAGTTCACTAAGCCCACTTGGCAGCCCAATTTTCACTCTTCTAGGTTGAAGCGTTCGTTTCAAGTAAGAGTTTGAATTTTTAGGTTTCACTCTGTTTTCTCCTATATTGATAGATGTGTTGGGAACTCTAAATGAAACACGGTAGGTGCTAGCTTTATGAAAATTGAAAAAAAAAGTAGTTCTAAGTTATGTCTCTATGGTTTGTTTCCTCTTGAAGCAGCCCTAGGAAGAGACTGCCTAAAGACATTATCATTGGAAAGGTGTGCCAAGTGTCCAAAAGTACTGGTTTTCTGAAATCTCGGCAAACATTTTTTCACCCAATCTTGATGATTCTCTGTGGTAATGATCAGTTCACTAAGTCCACTTGGCAGCCCATTTTTCACTCTTCTAGGTTGAAGCGTTCGTTTCCAGTAACAGTTTGAATTTTTAGGTTTCACTCTGTTTTCTCCCATATAGATAGATATGTTGGGAACTCTGAATGAAACACGGTTTGTGCTAGCTCTTTGAAAATTGACAAAATAAAGTAGTTCTAAGTTCTGTCTCTAAGGTTTGTTTCCTCTTGAAGCAGCCCTAAGCAGAGACTGCCTAAAGACATTTTCATTGGAAAGGTGTGCCAAGCGTCCAAAAGTACTGGTTTTCTGAAATCTCGGCAAACCTTTTTTCACCCAATCTTGATGAGACATTGTGGTAATGATCAGTTCACTAAGCCCACTTTTCTGCCCAATTTTCACACTCTAGGTTGATGCGTTCGTTTCCAGTAAGAGTTTGAATTTTTAGGTTTCACTCTGTTTTCTCCTATATAGATAGATGTTTTGGGAACTATAAATGAAACACGGTTTGTGCTAGCTCTTTGAAAATTGACAAAATAAAGTAGTTCAAAGTTCTGTCTCTATGGTTTGTTTCCTCGTGAAGCAGCCCTACCTAAAGACTGCCTAAATACACGTTCATTGGAAAGGTGTTCCAAGCGTTCAAAAGTACTAGTTTTCTGAAATCTCGGCAAACATTTTTTCACCCAATCTTGATGATTCTCTGTGGTAATGATCAGTTCACTAAGTCCACATGGCTGCCCAATTTTCACTCTTCTAGGTTGAAGCGTTCGTTTCCAGTAAGAGTTTGAATTTTTAGGTTTCACTCTGTTTTCTCCTATATAGATAGATGTGTTTGGAACTCTAAATGAAACACGGTTTGTGCTAGCTATTTGAAATTTGACAAAATAAAGTAGTTTTAGGTTCTGTCTCTATGGTTTGTTTCCTCTTGAAGTAGCCCTACCTAGAGACTGCCTAAATACACTTTCATTGGAAAGGTTTGCCAAGGGTCCAAACGTACTGGTTTTCTGAAATCTCGGCAAACATTTTTTCACCCAATCATGATGATTCTCTGTGGTAGTGATCAGTTCACTAAGCCCACTTGGCTGCCCAATTTTCACTCTTCTAGGTTGAAGCGTTCGTTTCCAGTAAGAGTTTGAATTTTTAGGTTTCACTCTGGTTTCTCCTATATAGATAGATGTGTTTGGAACTCTAAATGAAACACGGTTTGTGCTAGCTCTTTGAAAATTGACAAAATAAAGTAGTTTTAGGTTCTGTCTCTATGGTTTGTTTTTTCTTGAAGCAGCCCTAACTAGAGACTGCCTAAATACATTTTCATTGGAAAGGTGTGCCAAGTGTCCAAAAGTACTGGTTTTCTGAAATCTCGGCATACATTTTTTCACCCAATCTTGATGATTCTCTGTGGTAATGATCAGTTCACTAAGTCCACTTGGCTGCCCATTTTTCACTCTTCTAGGTTTAAGCGTTCGTTTCCAGTAACAGTTTGAATTTTTAGGTTTCACTCTGTTTTCTACCATATAGATAGATGTGTTGGGAACTCTAAATGAAACGCGATTTGTGCTAGCACTTTGAAAATTGACAAAATAAAGTAGTTCTAAGTTCTGTCTCGAAGGTTTGTTTCCTCCTGAAGCAGCCCTAAGCAGAGACTGCCAAAACACATTTTCATTGGAAAGGTGTGCCAAGCGTCCAAAAGTACTGGTTTTCTGAAATCTCGGCAAACCTTTTTTCACCCAATCTTGATGAGACATTGTGGTAATGATCAGTTCACTAAGCACACTTGGCTGCCCAATTTTCACTCTTCTAGGTTGTAGCGTTCGTTTCCAGTAAGAGTTTGAATTTTTAGGTTTCACTCTGTTTTCTCCTATATAGATAGATGTGTTGGGAACTCTAAATGAAACACGGTAGGTGCTAGCTTTTTGAAAATTGAAAAAAAAGTAGTTCCAAGTTCTGTCTCTAAAGTTTGTTTCCTCTTGAAGCAGCCCTAGGCAGAGACTGCCTAAAGACATTTTCATTGGAAAGGTGTGCCAAGCGTCCAAAAGTACTGGTTTTCTGAAATCTCGGCAAACATTTTTTCACCCAATCTTGATGATTCTCTGTGGTCATAACCAGTTCACTAAGTCCACTTGGCTGCCCAATTTTCACTCTTCTAGGTTGAAGCGTTCGTTTCCAGTAAGAGTTTGAATTTTTAGGTTTTATTCTGTTTTCTCCTATATAGATAGATGTGTTGGGAACGCTAAATGAAACACGGTTTGTGCTAGCTCTTTGAAAATTGACAAAATAAAGTAGTTCTACGTTCTGTCTCTAAGGTTTGTTTCCTCTTGAAGCAGCTCTAAGCAGAGAATGCCTAAAGACATTTTCATTGGAAAGGTGTGCCAAGCGTCCAAAGGTACTGGTTTTCTGAAATCTCGGCAAACCTTTTTTCACCCAATCTTGATGAGACATTGTGGTAATGATCAGTTCACTAAGCCCACTTGGCTGCCCAATTTTCACACTCTAGGTTGATGTGTTCGTTTCCAGTAAGAGTTTGACTTTTTAGGTTTCACTCTCTTTTCTCCTATATAGATAGATGTGTTGGGAACTATTAATGAAACACGGTTTGTGCTAGCTCTTTGAAAATTGACAAAATAAAGTAGTTCTAAGTTCTGTCTCTATGGTTTGTTTCCTCTTGAAGCAGCCCTAGGCAGAGACTGCCTAAAGACATTTTCATTGGACAGGTGTGCCAAGCGTCCAAAAGTACTGGTTTTCTGAAATCTCGGCAAATATTTTTTCACCCAATCTTGATGATTCTCTGTGGTAGTGATCAGTTCACTAAGTCCACTTGGCTGCCCTATTTTCACTCTTCTAGGTTGAAGCGTTCGTTTCCAGTAAGAGTTTGAATTTTTATGTATCACTCTGTTTTCTCCTATATAGATAGATGTGTTTGGAACTCTAAATGAAACACGGTTTGTGCTAGCTCTTTGAAATTTGACAAAATAAAGTAGTTCTAAGTTCTGTCTCTAAGGTTTTTTTCCTCTTGAAGCAGCCCTAAGCAGAGACTGCCTAAAGACATTTTCATTGGAAAGGTGTGCCAAGCGTCCAAAAGTACTGGTTTTCTGAAATCTCGGCAAACCTTTCTTCACCCAATCTTGATGAGACATTGTGGTAATGATCAGTTCACTAAGCACACTTGGCTGCCCAATTTTCACTCTTCTAGGTTGAAGCGTTCGTTTCCAGTAAGAGTTTGAATTTTTAGGTTTCACTCTGTTTTCTCCAATATAGACAGATGTGTTTGGAACTCTATATGAAACACGGTTTGTCCTAGCTCTTTGAAAATTCACAAAATAAAGTAGTTTTAGGTTCTGTCTCTATGGTTTGTTTTTTCTTGAAGCAGCAATAACTAGCGACTGCCTAAATACATTTTCATTGGAAAGGTGTGCCAAGTGTCCAAAAGTACTGGTTTTCTGAAATCTCGGCAAATATTTTTTCACACAATCTTGATGAGACATTGTGGTAGTGATCAGTTCACTAAGTCCACTTGGCTGCCCAATTTTCACTCTTCTAGGTTGAATCGTTCGTTTCCAGTAAGAGTTTGAATTTTTAGGTTTCACTCTGTTTTCTCCTATATAGATCGATGTGTTGGGAACTCTAAATGAAACACGGTTTGTGCTAGCTCCTTGAAAGTTGACAAAATACAGTAGTTCTAAGTTCTCTCTCTAAGGTTTGTTTCCTCTTGAAGCAGCCCTAAGCAGAGACTGCCTAAAGACATTTTCATTGGAAAGGTGTGCCAAGCGTCCAAAAGTACTGGTTTTCAGAAATCTCGGCAAACATTTTTTCACCCATCTTGATGAGACATTGTGGTAATGATCAGTTCACTAATCCCACCTGGCTGCCCAATTTTCACTCTTCTAGGTTGAAGCGTTCGTTTCCAGTAAGTGTTTGAATTTTTAGGTTTCACTCTGTTTTCTCCTATATAGATAGATGTGTTGCGAACTCTAAATGAAACACCGTAGGTGCTAGCTTTTTGAAAATTGAAAAAAAAAAGTAGTTCTAAGTTCTGTCTCTATGGTTTGTTTCCTCTTGAAGCAGCCCTAGGCAGAGACTGCCTAAAGACATTTTCATTGGAAAGGTGTGCCAAGCGTCAAAAAGTACTGGTTTTCTGAAATCTCCGCAAACATTTTTTCACCCAATCTTGATGATTCTCTGTGGTAGTGATCAGTTCACTAAGCCCACTTGACTGCCCAATTTTCACTCTTCTAGGTTGAAGCGTTCGTTTCCAGTAAGAGTTTGAATTTTTAGGTTTTACTCTGTTTTCTCCTATATAGATAGATGTGCTGGGAACGCTAAATGAAACACGGTTTGTGCTAGCTCTTTGAAAACTGACAAAATAAAGTAGTTCTAAATTCTGTCTCTAAGGTTTGTTTCCTCTTGAAGCAGCCCTAAGCAGAGACTGCCTAAAGACATTTTCATTGGAAAGGTGTGCCAAGCGTCCAAAAGTACTGGTTTTCTGAAATCTCGGCAAAACTTTTTTTAACCAATCTTGATGAGACATTGTGGTAATGATCAGTTCACTAAGCCCACTTGGCTGCCCAATTTTCACACTCTAGGTTGAAGCGTTCGTTTCCAATAAGAGTTTGAATTTTTAGGTTTCACTCTGTTTTCTCCTATATAGATAGATGTGTTGGGAACTCTAAATGAAACACGGTTTGTGCTAGCTCTTTGATAATTGACAAAATAAAGTAGTTCTAAGTTCAGGTTCTATGGTTTGTTTCCTCTTGAAGCAGCCCTACCTAGATACTGCCTAAATACACTATAATTGGAAAGGTGTGCCAAGCGTCCAAAAGTACTGGTTTTCTGAAATCTCGGCAAACATTTTTTCACCCAATCTTGATGTTTCTCTGTGGTAATGATCAGTTCACTAAGTCCACTTGGCTGCCCAATTTTCACTCTTCTAGGTTGAAGCGTTCGTTTCCAGTAAGAGTTTGAATTTTTAGGTTTCACTCTGTTTTCTCCTATATAGATAGATGTTTTTGGAACTCTAAATGAAACACGGTTTGTGCTAGCTCTTTGAAATATGACAAAATAAAGTAGTTTTAGGTTCTGTCTCTATGGTTTGTTTCCTCTACAGGCAGCCCTACCTAGAGACTGCCTAAATACACTTTCATTGGAAATGTGTGCAAAGCGTCCAAACGTACTGGTTTTCTGAAATCTCGGCAAACCTTTTTTCACCCAATCTTGATGATTCTCTGTGGTAGTGATCAGTTCACTAAGTCCACTTGGCTGCCCTGTTTTCACTCTTCTAGGTTGAAGCGTTCGTTTCCAGTAAGAGTTTGAATTTTTAGGTTTCACTCTGTTTTCTCCAATATAGATAGATGTGTTTGGAACTCTATATGAAAAACGGTTTGTGCTAGCTCTTTGAAAATTCACAAAATAAAGTAGTTTTAGGTTCTGTCTCTATGGTTTGTTTTTTCTTGAAGCAGCCCTAACTAGCGACTGCCTAAATACATTTTCATTGGAAAGGTGTGCCAAGTGTCCAAAAGTATTGGTTTTCTGAAATCTCGGCAAATATTTTTTCACCCAATCTTGATGAGACATTGTGGTAATGATCAGTTCACTAAGTCCACTTGGCTGCCCAATTTTCACTCTTCTAGGTTGAATCGTTCGTTTCCAGTAAGAGTTTGAATTTTTAGGTTTCACTCTGTTTTCTCCTATATAGATCGATGTGTTGGGAACTCTAAATGAAACACCGTAGGTGCTAGCTTTTTGAAAATTGAAAAAAAAAGTAGTTCCAAGTTCTGTCTCTATGGTTTGTTTCCTCTTGAAGCAGCCCTAGGCAGAGACTGCCTAAAGACATTTTCATTGTAAAGGTGTGCCAAGCGTCCAAAAGTACTGGTTTTCTGAAATCTCGGCAAACATTTTTTCACCCAATCTTGATGATTCTCTGTGGTAATAACCAGTTCACTAAGTCCACTTGGCTGCCCAATTTTTACTCTTCTAGGTTGAAGCGTTCGTTTCCAGTAAGAGTTTGAATTTTTAGGTTTTACTCTGTTTTCTCCTATATAGATAGATGTGTTGGGAACTCTAAATGAAACACGGTTTGTGCTAGCTCCTTGAAAGTTGACAAAATACAGTAGTTCTAAGTTCTCTCTCTAAGGTTTGTTTCCTCTTGAAGCAGCCCTAAGCAGAGACTGCCTAAAGACATTTTCATTGGAAAGGTGTGCCAAGCGTCCAAAAGTACTGGTTTTCAGAAATCTCGGCAAACATTTTTTCACCCATCTTGATGAGACATTGTGGTAATGATCAGTTCACTAAGCCCACCTGGCTGCCCAATTTTCACTCTTCTAGGTTGAAGCGTTCGTTTCCAGTAAGTGTTTGAATTTTTAGGTTTCACTCTGTTTTCTCCTATATAGATAGATGTGTTGCGAACTCTAAATGAAACACCGTAGGTGCTAGCTTTTTGAAAATTGAAAAAAAAAAGTAGTTCTAAGTTCTGTCTCTATGGTTTGTTTCCTCTTGAAGCAGCCCTAGGCAGAGACTGCCTAAAGACATTTTCATTGGAAAGGTGTGCCAAGCGTCAAAAAGTACTGGTTTTCTGAAATCTCGGCAAACATTTTTTCACCCAATCTTGATGATTCTCTGTGGTAGTGATCAGTTCACTAAGCCCACTTGACTGCCCAATTTTCACTCTTCTAGGTTGAAGCGTTCGTTTCCAGTAAGAGTTTGAATTTTTAGGTTTTACTCTGTTTTCTCCTATATAGATAGATGTGCTGGGAACGCTAAATGAAACACGGTTTGTGCTAGCTCTTTGAAAACTGACAAAATAAAGTAGTTCTAAATTCTGTCTCTAAGGTTTGTTTCCTCTTGAAGCAGCCCTAAGCAGAGACTGCCTAAAGACATTTTCATTGGAAAGGTGTGCCAAGCGTCCAAAAGTACTGGTTTTCTGAAATCTCGGCAAAACTTTTTTCAACCAATCTTGATGAGACATTGTGGTAATGATCAGTTCACTAAGCCCACTTGGCTGCCCAATTTTCACACTCTAGGTTGAAGCGTTCGTTTCCAATAAGAGTTTGAATTTTTAGGTTTCACTCTGTTTTCTCCTATATAGATAGATGTGTTGGGAACTCTAAATGAAACACGGTTTGTGCTAGCTCTTTGATAATTTACAAAATAAAGTAGTTCTAAGTTCAGGTTCTATGGTTTGTTTCCTCTTGAAGCAGCCCTACCTAGATACTGCCTAAATACACTATAATTGGAAAGGTGTGCCAAGCGTCCAAAAGTACTGGTTTTCTGAAATCTCGGCAAACATTTTTTCACCCAATCTTGATGTTTCTCTGTGGTAATGATCAGTTCACTAAGTCCACTTGGCTGCCCAATTTTCACTCTTCTAGGTTGAAGCGTTCGTTTCCAGTAAGAGTTTGAATTTTTAGGTTTCACTCTGTTTTCTCCTATATAGATAGATGTTTTTGGAACTCTAAATGAAACACGGTTTGTGCTAGCTCTTTGAAATATGACAAAATAAAGTAGTTTTAGGTTCTGTCTCTATGGTTTGTTTCCTCTACAGGCAGCCCTACCTAGAGACTGCCTAAATACACTTTCATTGGAAATGTGTGCAAAGCGTCCAAACGTACTGGTTTTCTGAAATCTCGGCAAACCTTTTTTCACCCAATCTTGATGATTCTCTGTGGTAGTGATCAGTTCACTAAGTCCACTTGGCTGCCCTGTTTTCACTCTTCTAGGTTGAAGCGTTCGTTTCCAGTAAGAGTTTGAATTTTTAGGTTTCACTCTGTTTTCTCCAATATAGATAGATGTGTTTGGAACTCTATATGAAAAACGGTTTGTGCTAGCTCTTTGAAAATTCACAAAATAAAGTAGTTTTAGGTTCTGTCTCTATGGTTTGTTTTTTCTTGAAGCAGCCCTAACTAGCGACTGCCTAAATACATTTTCATTGGAAAGGTGTGCCAAGTGTCCAAAAGTATTGGTTTTCTGAAATCTCGGCAAATATTTTTTCACCCAATCTTGATGAGACATTGTGGTAATGATCAGTTCACTAAGTCCACTTGGCTGCCCAATTTTCACTCTTCTAGGTTGAAT
The DNA here is from genome assembly GCF_048772815.1 of Callospermophilus lateralis. Taxonomy (NCBI): domain Eukaryota; kingdom Metazoa; phylum Chordata; class Mammalia; order Rodentia; family Sciuridae; genus Callospermophilus; species Callospermophilus lateralis. The sequence continues at coordinate 45,660 of NW_027515568.1, forward strand.
CGTTCGTTTCCAGTAAGAGTTTGAATTTTTAGGTTTCACTCTGTTTTCTCCTATATAGATCGATGTGTTGGGAACTCTAAATGAAACACCGTAGGTGCTAGCTTTTTGAAAATTGAAAAAAAAAGTAGTTCCAAGTTCTGTCTCTATGGTTTGTTTCCTCTTGAAGCAGCCCTAGGCAGAGACTGCCTAAAGACATTTTCATTGTAAAGGTGTGCCAAGCGTCCAAAAGTACTGGTTTTCTGAAATCTCGGCAAACATTTTTTCACCCAATCTTGATGATTCTCTGTGGTAATAACCAGTTCACTAAGTCCACTTGGCTGCCCAATTTTCACTCTTCTAGGTTGAAGCGTTCGTTTCCAGTAAGAGTTTGAATTTTTAGGTTTTACTCTGTTTTCTCCTATATAGATAGATGTGTTGGGAACTCTAAATGAAACACGGTTTGTGCTAGCTCCTTGAAAGTTGACAAAATACAGTAGTTCTAAGTTCTCTCTCTAAGGTTTGTTTCCTCTTGAAGCAGCCCTAAGCAGAGACTGCCTAAAGACATTTTCATTGGAAAGGTGTGCCAAGCGTCCAAAAGTACTGGTTTTCAGAAATCTCGGCAAACATTTTTTCACCCATCTTGATGAGACATTGTGGTAATGATCAGTTCACTAAGCCCACCTGGCTGCCCAATTTTCACTCTTCTAGGTTGAAGCGTTCGTTTCCAGTAAGTGTTTGAATTTTTAGGTTTCACTCTGTTTTCTCCTATATAGATAGATGTGTTGCGAACTCTAAATGAAACACCGTAGGTGCTAGCTTTTTGAAAATTGAAAAAAAAAAGTAGTTCTAAGTTCTGTCTCTATGGTTTGTTTCCTCTTGAAGCAGCCCTAGGCAGAGACTGCCTAAAGACATTTTCATTGGAAAGGTGTGCCAAGCGTCAAAAAGTACTGGTTTTCTGAAATCTCGGCAAACATTTTTTCACCCAATCTTGATGATTCTCTGTGGTAGTGATCAGTTCACTAAGCCCACTTGACTGCCCAATTTTCACTCTTCTAGGTTGAAGCGTTCGTTTCCAGTAAGAGTTTGAATTTTTAGGTTTTACTCTGTTTTCTCCTATATAGATAGATGTGCTGGGAACGCTAAATGAAACACGGTTTGTGCTAGCTCTTTGAAAACTGACAAAATAAAGTAGTTCTAAATTCTGTCTCTAAGGTTTGTTTCCTCTTGAAGCAGCCCTAAGCAGAGACTGCCTAAAGACATTTTCATTGGAAAGGTGTGCCAAGCGTCCAAAAGTACTGGTTTTCTGAAATCTCGGCAAAACTTTTTTCAACCAATCTTGATGAGACATTGTGGTAATGATCAGTTCACTAAGCCCACTTGGCTGCCCAATTTTCACACTCTAGGTTGAAGCGTTCGTTTCCAATAAGAGTTTGAATTTTTAGGTTTCACTCTGTTTTCTCCTATATAGATAGATGTGTTGGGAACTCTAAATGAAACACGGTTTGTGCTAGCTCTTTGATAATTTACAAAATAAAGTAGTTCTAAGTTCAGGTTCTATGGTTTGTTTCCTCTTGAAGCAGCCCTACCTAGATACTGCCTAAATACACTATAATTGGAAAGGTGTGCCAAGCGTCCAAAAGTACTGGTTTTCTGAAATCTCGGCAAACATTTTTTCACCCAATCTTGATGTTTCTCTGTGGTAATGATCAGTTCACTAAGTCCACTTGGCTGCCCAATTTTCACTCTTCTAGGTTGAAGCGTTCGTTTCCAGTAAGAGTTTGAATTTTTAGGTTTCACTCTGTTTTCTCCTATATAGATAGATGTTTTTGGAACTCTAAATGAAACACGGTTTGTGCTAGCTCTTTGAAATATGACAAAATAAAGTAGTTTTAGGTTCTGTCTCTATGGTTTGTTTCCTCTACAGGCAGCCCTACCTAGAGACTGCCTAAATACACTTTCATTGGAAATGTGTGCAAAGCGTCCAAACGTACTGGTTTTCTGAAATCTCGGCAAACCTTTTTTCACCCAATCTTGATGATTCTCTGTGGTAGTGATCAGTTCACTAAGTCCACTTGGCTGCCCTATTTTCACTCTTCTAGGTTGAAGCGTTCGTTTCCAGTAAGAGTTTGAATTTTTAGGTTTCACTCTGTTTTCTCCAATATAGATAGATGTGTTTGGAACTCTATATGAAAAACGGTTTGTGCTAGCTCTTTGAAAATTCACAAAATAAAGTAGTTTTAGGTTCTGTCTCTATGGTTTGTTTTTTCTTGAAGCAGCCCTAACTAGCGACTGCCTAAATACATTTTCATTGGAAAGGTGTGCCAAGTGTCCAAAAGTATTGGTTTTCTGAAATCTCGGCAAATATTTTTTCACCCAATCTTGATGAGACATTGTGGTAATGATCAGTTCACTAAGTCCACTTGGCTGCCCAATTTTCACTCTTCTAGGTTGAATCGTTCGTTTCCAGTAAGAGTTTGAATTTTTAGGTTTCACTCTGTTTTCTCCTATATAGATCGATGTGTTGGGAACTCTAAATGAAACACCGTAGGTGCTAGCTTTTTGAAAATTGAAAAAAAAAGTAGTTCCAAGTTCTGTCTCTATGGTTTGTTTCCTCTTGAAGCAGCCCTAGGCAGAGACTGCCTAAAGACATTTTCATTGTAAAGGTGTGCCAAGCGTCCAAAAGTACTGGTTTTCTGAAATCTCGGCAAACATTTTTTCACCCAATCTTGATGATTCTCTGTGGTAATAACCAGTTCACTAAGTCCACTTGGCTGCCCAATTTTCACTCTTCTAGGTTGAAGCGTTCGTTTCCAGTAAGAGTTTGAATTTTTAGGTTTTACTCTGTTTTCTCCTATATAGATAGATGTGTTGGGAACTCTAAATGAAACACGGTTTGTGCTAGCTCCTTGAAAGTTGACAAAATACAGTAGTTCTAAGTTCTCTCTCTAAGGTTTGTTTCCTCTTGAAGCAGCCCTAAGCAGAGACTGCCTAAAGACATTTTCATTGGAAAGGTGTGCCAAGCGTCCAAAAGTACTGGTTTTCAGAAATCTCGGCAAACATTTTTTCACCCATCTTGATGAGACATTGTGGTAATGATCAGTTCACTAAGCCCACCTGGCTGCCCAATTTTCACTCTTCTAGGTTGAAGCGTTCGTTTCCAGTAAGTGTTTGAATTTTTAGGTTTCACTCTGTTTTCTCCTATATAGATAGATGTGTTGCGAACTCTAAATGAAACACCGTAGGTGCTAGCTTTTTGAAAATTGAAAAAAAAAAGTAGTTCTAAGTTCTGTCTCTATGGTTTGTTTCCTCTTGAAGCAGCCCTAGGCAGAGACTGCCTAAAGACATTTTCATTGGAAAGGTGTGCCAAGCGTCAAAAAGTACTGGTTTTCTGAAATCTCGGCAAACATTTTTTCACCCAATCTTGATGATTCTCTGTGGTAGTGATCAGTTCACTAAGCCCACTTGACTGCCCAATTTTCACTCTTCTAGGTTGAAGCGTTCGTTTCCAGTAAGAGTTTGAATTTTTAGGTTTTACTCTGTTTTCTCCTATATAGATAGATGTGCTGGGAACGCTAAATGAAACACGGTTTGTGCTAGCTCTTTGAAAACTGACAAAATAAAGTAGTTCTAAATTCTGTCTCTAAGGTTTGTTTCCTCTTGAAGCAGCCCTAAGCAGAGACTGCCTAAAGACATTTTCATTTAAAGGTGTGCCAAGCGTCCAAACGTACTGGTTTTCTGAAATCTCGGCAAAACTTTTTTCAACCAATCTTGATGAGACATTGTGGTAATGATCAGTTCACTAAGCCCACTTGGCTGCCCAATTTTCACACTCTAGGTTGAAGCGTTCGTTTCCAATAAGAGTTTGAATTTTTAGGTTTCACTCTGTTTTCTCCTATATAGATAGATGTGTTGGGAACTCTAAATGAAACACGGTTTGTGCTAGCTCTTTGATAATTGACAAAATAAAGTAGTTCTAAGTTCAGGTTCTATGGTTTGTTTCCTCTTGAAGCAGCCCTACCTAGATACTGCCTAAATACACTATAATTGGAAAGGTGTGCCAAGCGTCCAAAAGTACTGGTTTTCTGAAATCTCGGCAAAAATTTTTTCACCCAATCTTGATGTTTCTCTGTGGTAATGATCAGTTCACTAAGTCCATTTGGCTGCCCAATTTTCACTCTTCTAGGTTGAAGCGTTCGTTTCCAGTAAGAGTTTGAATTTTTAGGTTTCACTCTGTTTTCTCCTATATAGATAGATGTTTTTGGAACTCTAAATGAAACACGGTTTGTGCTAGCTCTTTGAAATATGACAAAATAAAGTAGTTTTAGGTTCTGTCTCTATGGTTTGTTTCCTCTACATTCAGCCCTACCTAGAGACTGCCTAAATACACTTTCATTGGAAAGGTGTGCAAAGCGTCCAAACGTACTGGTTTTCTGAAATCTCGGCAAACCTTTTTTCACCCAATCTTGATGAGACATTGTGGTAATGATCAGTTCACTAAGCACACTTGGCTGCCCAATTTTCACTCTTCTAGGTTGAAGCGTTAGTTTCCAGTAAGAGTTTGAAATTTTAGGTATCACTCTGTTTTCTCCTATATAGATAGATGTGTTTGGAACTCTAAATGAAACACGGTTTGTGCTAGCTCTTTGAAAATTGACAAAATAAAGTAGTTCTAAGTTCTGTCTCTAAGGATTGTTTCCTCTTGAAGCAGCCCTAAGCAGAGACTGCCTAAAGACATTCTCATTGGAAAGGTGTGAAAAGCGTCCAAAAGTACTGGTTTTCTGAAATCTCGGCAAACCTTTTTTCACCCAATCTTGATGAGACATTGTGGTAATGATCAGTTCACTAAGCCCACTTGGCTGCCCAATTGTCACTCTTCTAGGTTGAATCGTTCGCTTCCAGTAAGAGTTTGAATTTTTAGGTTTCACTCTGTTTTCTCCTATATAGATAGATGTGTTGGGAACTCTAAATGAAACACGGTAGGTGCTAGCTTTATGAGAATTGGAAAAAAAAGTAGTTCCATGTTCTGTCTCTATGGTTTGTTTCCTCTTGAAGCAGCCCTAGGCAGAGACTGCCTAAAGACATTTTCATTGGAAAGGTGTGCCAAGCGTCCAAAAGTTCTGGTTTTCTGAAATCTCAGCAAACATTTTTTCACCCAATCTTGATGATTCTCTGTGGTAATAACCAGTTCACTAAGTCCACTTGGCTGCCGAATTTTCACTCTTCTAGGTTGAAGCGTTCGTTTCCAGTAAGAGTTTGAATTTTTAGATTTTATTCTGTTTTCTCCTATATAGATAGATGTGTTGGGAACGCTAAATGAAACACGGTTTGTGCTAGCTCTTTGAAAATTGACAAAATAAAGTAGTTCTACGTTCTGTCTCTAAGGTTTGTTTCCTCTTGAAGCAGCTCTAAGCAGAGAATGCCTAAAGACATTTTCATTGGAAAGGTGTGCCAAGCGTCCAAAGGTACTGGTTTTCTGAAATCTCGGCAAACTTTTTTCACCCAATCTTGATGAGACATTGTGGTAATGATCAGTTCACTAAGCCCACTTGGCTGCCCAATTTTCACACTCTAGGTTGATGTGTTCGTTTCCAGTAAGAGTTTGACTTTTTAGGTTTCACTCTCTTTTCTCCTATATAGATAGATGTGTTGGGAACTATTAATGAAACACGGTTTGTGCTAGCTCTTTGAAAATTGACAAAATAAAGTAGTTCTAAGTTCTGTCTCTATGGTTTGTTTCCTCTTGAAGCAGCCCTAGGCAGAGACTGCCTAAAGACATTTTCATTGGAAAGGTGTGCCAAGCGTCCAAAAGTACTGGTTTTCTGAAATCTCGGCAAATATTTTTTCACCCAATCTTGATGATTCTCTGTGGTAGTGATCAGTTCACTAAGTCCACTTGGCTGCCCTATTTTCACTCTTCTAGGTTGAAGCGTTCGTTTCCAGTAAGAGTTTGAATTTTTAGGTATCACTCTGTTTTCTCCTATATAGATAGATGTGTTTGGAACTCTAAATGAAACACAGTTTGTGCTAGCTCTTTGAAATTTGACAAAATAAAGTAGTTCTAAGTTCTGTCTCTAAGGTTTTTTTCCTCTTGAAGCAGCCCTAAGCAGAGACTGCCTAAAGACATTTTCATTGGAAAGGTGTGCCAAGCGTCCAAAAGTACTGGTTTTCTGAAATCTCGGCAAACCTTTTTTCACCCAATCTTGATGAGACATTGTGGTAATGATCAGTTCACTAAGCACACTTGGCTGCCCAATTTTCACTCTTCTAGGTTGAAGCGTTCGTTTCCAGTAAGAGTTTGAATTTTTAGGTTTCACTCTGTTTTCTCCAATATAGATAGATGTGTTTGGAACTCTATGTGAAACACGGTTTGTGCTAGCTCTTTGAAAATTCACAAAATAAAGTAGTTTTAGGTTCTGTCTCTATGGTTTGTTTTTTCTTGAAGCAGCCCTAACTACCGACTGCCTAAATACATTTTGATTGGAAAGGTGTGCCAAGTGTCCAAAAGTACTGGTTTTCTGAAATCTTGGCAAATATTTTTTCACCCAATCTGGATGAGACATTGTGGTAATGATCAGTTCACTAAGTCCACTTGGCTGCCCAATTTTCACTCTTCTAGGTTGAATCGTTCGTTTCCAGTAAGAGTTTGAATTTTTAGGTTTCACTCTGTTTTCTCCTATATAGATCGATGTGTTGGGAACTCTAAATGAAACACCGTAGGTGCTAGCTTTTTGAAAATGGAAAAAAAAAGTAGTTCCAAGTTCTGTCTCTATGGTTTGTTTCCTCCTGAAGCAGCCCTAGGCAGAGACTGCCTAAAGACATTTTCATTGTAAAGGTGTGCCAAGCGTCCAAAAGTACTGGTTTTCTGAAATCTCGGCAAACATTTTTTCACCCAATCTTGATGATTCTCTGTGGTAATAACCAGTTCACTAAGTCCACTTGGCTGCCCAATTTTCACTCTTCTAGGTTGAAGCGTTCGTTTCCAGTAAGAGTTTGAATTTTTAGGTTTTACTCTGTTTTCTCCTATATAGATAGATGTGTTGGGAACTCTAAATGAAACACGGTAGGTGCTAGCTTTATGAGAATTGGAAAAAAAAAGTAGTTCCATGTTCTGTCTCTATGGTTTGTTTCCTCTTGAAGCATCCCTAGGCAGAGACTGCCTAAAGACATTTTCATTGGAAAGGTGTGCCAAGCGTCCAAAAGTTCTGGTTTTCTGAAATCTCGGCAAACATTTTTTCACCCAATCTTGATGATTCTCTGTGGTAATAACCAGTTCACTAAGTCCACTTGGCTGCCGAATTTTCACTCTTCTAGGTTGAAGCGTTCGTTTCCAGTAAGAGTTTGAATTTTTAGGTTTTATTCTGTTTTCTCCTATATAGATAGATGTGTTGGGAACGCTAAATGAAACACGGTTTGTGCTTTCTCTTTGAAAATTGACAAAATAAAGTAGTTCTACGTTCTGTCTCTAAGGTTTGTTTCCTCTTGAAGCAGCTCTAAGCAGAGAATGCCTAAAGACATTTTCATTGGAAAGGTGTGCCAAGCGTCCAAAGGTACTGGTTTTCTGAAATCTCGGCAAACTTTTTTCACCCAATCTTGATGAGACATTGTGGTAATGATCAGTTCACTAAGCCCACTTGGCTGCCCAATTTTCACACTCTAGGTTGATGTGTTCGTTTCCAGTAAGAGTTTGACTTTTTAGGTTTCACTCTCTTTTCTCCTATATAGATAGATGTGTTGGGAACTATTAATGAAACACGGTTTGTGCTAGCTCTTTGAAAATTGACAAAATAAAGTAGTTCTAAGTTCTGTCTCTATGGTTTGTTTCCTCTTGAAGCAGCCCTAGGCAGAGACTGCCTAAAGACATTTTCATTGGAAAGGTGTGCCAAGCGTCCAAAAGTACTGGTTTTCTGAAATCTCGGCAAATATTTTTTCACCCAATCTTGATGATTCTCTGTGGTAGTGATCAGTTCACTAAGTCCACTTGGCTGCCCTATTTTCACTCTTCTAGGTTGAAGCGTTCGTTTCCAGTAAGAGTTTGAATTTTTAGGTATCACTCTGTTTTCTCCTATATAGATAGATGTGTTTGGAACTCTAAATGAAACACAGTTTGTGCTAGCTCTTTGAAATTTGACAAAATAAAGTAGTTCTAAGTTCTGTCTCTAAGGTTTTTTTCCTCTTGAAGCAGCCCTAAGCAGAGACTGCCTAAAGACATTTTCATTGGAAAGGTGTGCCAAGCGTCCAAAAGTACTGGTTTTCTGAAATCTCGGCAAACCTTTTTTCACCCAATCTTGATGAGACATTGTGGTAATGATCAGTTCACTAAGCACACTTGGCTGCCCAATTTTCACTCTTCTAGGTTGAAGCGTTCGTTTCCAGTAAGAGTTTGAATTTTTAGGTTTCACTCTGTTTTCTCCAATATAGATAGATGTGTTTGGAACTCTATGTGAAACACGGTTTGTGCTAGCTCTTTGAAAATTCACAAAATAAAGTAGTTTTAGGTTCTGTCTCTATGGTTTGTTTTTTCTTGAAGCAGCCCTAACTACCGACTGCCTAAATACATTTTGATTGGAAAGGTGTGCCAAGTGTCCAAAAGTACTGGTTTTCTGAAATCTTGGCAAATATTTTTTCACCCAATCTGGATGAGACATTGTGGTAATGATCAGTTCACTAAGTCCACTTGGCTGCCCAATTTTCACTCTTCTAGGTTGAATCGTTCGTTTCCAGTAAGAGTTTGAATTTTTAGGTTTCACTCTGTTTTCTCCTATATAGATCGATGTGTTGGGAACTCTAAATGAAACACCGTAGGTGCTAGCTTTTTGAAAATGGAAAAAAAAAGTAGTTCCAAGTTCTGTCTCTATGGTTTGTTTCCTCCTGAAGCAGCCCTAGGCAGAGACTGCCTAAAGACATTTTCATTGTAAAGGTGTGCCAAGCGTCCAAAAGTACTGGTTTTCTGAAATCTCGGCAAACATTTTTTCACCCAATCTTGATGATTCTCTGTGGTAATAACCAGTTCACTAAGTCCACTTGGCTGCCCAATTTTCACTCTTCTAGGTTGAAGCGTTCGTTTCCAGTAAGAGTTTGAATTTTTAGGTTTTACTCTGTTTTCTCCTATATAGATAGATGTGTTGGGAACTCTAAATGAAACACGGTAGGTGCTAGCTTTATGAGAATTGGAAAAAAAAGTAGTTCCATGTTCTGTCTCTATGGTTTGTTTCCTCTTGAAGCATCCCTAGGCAGAGACTGCCTAAAGACATTTTCATTGGAAAGGTGTGCCAAGCGTCCAAAAGTTCTGGTTTTCTGAAATCTCGGCAAACATTTTTTCACCCAATCTTGATGATTCTCTGTGGTAATAACCAGTTCACTAAGTCCACTTGGCTGCCGAATTTTCACTCTTCTAGGTTGAAGCGTTCGTTTCCAGTAAGAGTTTGAATTTTTAGGTTTTATTCTGTTTTCTCCTATATAGATAGATGTGTTGGGAACGCTAAATGAAACACGGTTTGTGCTTTCTCTTTGAAAATTGACAAAATAAAGTAGTTCTACGTTCTGTCTCTAAGGTTTATTTCCTCTTGAAGCAGCTCTAAGCAGAGAATGCCTAAAGACATTTTCATTGGAAAGGTGTGCCAAGCGTCCAAAGGTACTGGTTTTCTGAAATCTCGGCAAACCTTTTTTCACCCAATCTTGATGAGACATTGTGGTAATGATCAGTTCACTAAGCCCACTTGGCTGCCCAATTTTCACACTCTAGGTTGATGTGTTCGTTTCCAGTAAGAGTTTGACTTTTTAGGTTTCACTCTCTTTTCTCCTATATAGATAGATGTGTTGGGAACTATTAATGAAACACGGTTTGTGCTAGCTCTTTGAAAATTGACAAAATAAAGTAGTTCTAAGTTCTGTCTCTATGGTTTGTTTCCTCTTGAAGCAGCCCTAGGCAGAGACTGCCTAAAGACATTTTCATTGGAAAGGTGTGCCAAGCGTCCAAAAGTACTGGTTTTCTGAAATCTCGGCAAACATTTTTTCACCCAATCTTGATGATTCTCTGTGGTAGTGATCAGTTCACTAAGCAAACTTGGCTGCCCAATTTAAACTCTTCTAGGTTGAAGCATTCGTTTCCAGTAAGAGTTTGAATTTTTAGGTTACACTCTGTTTTCTCCTATATAGATAGATGTGTTTGGAACTCTAAATGAAACACGGTTTGTGCTAGCTCTTTGAAAATTGACAAAATAAAGTAGTTTTAGGTTCTGTCTCTATGGATTGTTTTTTCTTGAAGCAGCCCTAACTAGAGACTGCCTAAATACATTTTCATTGGAAAGGTGTGCCAAGTGTCCAAAAGTACTGGTTTTCTGAAATCTCGGCAAACATTTTTTCACCCAATCTTGATGATTCTCTGTGGTAATGATCAGTTCACTAAGTCCACTTGGCTGCCCATTTTTCACTCTTATAGGTTGAAGCGTTCGTTTCCAGTAAGAGTTTGAATTTTTAGGTTTCACTCTGTTTTCTTCTATATAGATAGATGTGTTGGGAACTCTTAATGAAACACGGTAGGTGCTAGCATTTTGAAAATTGAAAAAAAAAGTAGTTCTATGTTCTGTCTCTATGGTTTGTTTCCTCTTGAAGCAGCCCTAGGCAGAGACTGCCTAAAGACATTTTCATTGGAAAGGTGTGCCAAGCGTCAAAAAGTACTGGTTTTCTGAAATCTCGGCAAACATTTTTTCATCCAATCTTGATGATTCTCTGTGGTAGTGATCAGTTCACTAAGCCCACTTGGCTGCCCAATTTTCACTCTTCTAGGTTGAAGAGTTCGTTTCCAGTAAGAGTTTGAATTTTTAGGTTTTACTCTGTTTTCTCCTATATAGATAGATATGTTGGGAACGCTAAATGAAACACGGTTTGTGCTAGCTCTTTGAAAACTGACAAAATAAAGTAGTTCTAAGTTCTGTCTCTAAGGTTTGTTTCCTCTTGAAGCAGCCCTAAGCAGAGACTGCCTAAAGACATTTTCATTGGAAAGGTGTGCCAAGCGTCCAAAAGTACTGGTTTTCTGAAATCTCGGCAAACCTTTTTTCACCCAATCTTGATGAGACATTGTGGTAATGATCAGTTCACTAAGCCCACTTGGCTGCCCAATTTTCACTCTTCTAGTTTGAAGCGTTCGCTTCCAGTAAGAGTTTGAAGTTTTAGGTTTCACTCTGTTTTCTCCTATATAGATAGATGTGTTGGGAACTCTAAATGAAACACGGTAGGTGCTAGCTTTTTGAAAATTGAAAAAAAAAGTAGTTCCATGTTCTGTCTCTATGGTTTGTTTCCTCTTGAAGCAGCCCTAGGCAGAGACTGCCTAAAGACATTTTCATTGGAAAGGTGTGCCAAGCGTCCAAAAGTACTGGATTTCTGAAATCTCGGCAAACATTTTTTCACCCAATCTTGATGATTCTCTGTGGTAATAACCAGTTCACTAAGTCCACTTGGCTGCCCAATTTTCACTCTTCTAGGTTGAAGCGTTCATTTCCAGTAAGAGTTTGAATTTTTAGGTTTTACTCTGTTTTGTCCTATATAGATAGATGTGTTGGGAACTCTAAATGAAACACGGTTTGTGCTAGCTCTTTGAAAATTGACAAAATAAAGTAGTTCTAAGTTCTGTGTCTAAGGTTTGTTTCCTCTTGAAGCAGCCCTAAGCAGAGACTGCCTAAAGACATTTTCATTGGAAAGGTGTGCCAAGCGTCCAAAAGTACTGGTTTTCTGAAATCTCGGCAAACCTTTTTTCACCCAATTTTGATGAGACATTGTGGTAATGATCAGTTCACTAAGCCCACTTGGCTGCCCAATTTTCACACTCTAGGTTGAAGCGTTCGTTTCCAGTAAGAGTTTGAATTTTGAGGTTTCACTCTGTTTTCTCCTATATAGATAGATGTGTTGGGAACTCTAAATGAAACACGGTTTGTGCTAGCTCTTTGAAAATTGACAAAATAAAGTAGTTTAAGTTCTGTCTCTATGGTTTGTTTCCTCTTGAAGCAGCCCTACCTAGAGACTGCCTAAATACACTTTCATTGGAAAGGTGTGCCAAGCGTCCAAAAGTACTGGTTTTCTGAAATCTCGGCAAACATTTTTTCACCCAATCTTGATAATTCTCTGTGGTAATGATCAGTTCACTAAGTCCACTTGGCTGCCCAATTTTCACTCTTCTAGGTTGAAGCGTTCGTTTCCAGTAAGAGTTTGAATTTTTAGGTTTCACTCTGTTTTCTCCTATATAGATAGCTGTGTTTGGAACTCTAAATGAAACACGGTTTGTGCTAACTCTTTGAAATTTGACAAAATAAAGTAGTTTTAGGTTCTGTCTCTATGGTTTGATTCCTCTTGAAGCAGCCCTACCTAGAGACTGCCTAAATACACTTTCATTGGAAAGGTGTGCCCAGCGTCCAAACGTACTGGTTTTCTTAAATCTCGGCAAACATTTTTTAAACCAATCTTGATGATTCTCTGTGGTAGTGAGCAGTTCGCTAAGTCCACTTGGCTGCCCAATTTTCACTCTTCTAGGTTGAAGCGTTCGTTTCCAGTAAGAGTTTGAATTTTTAGGTATCACTCTGTTTTCTCCTATATAGATAGATGTGTTGGGGACTCTAAATGAAACACGGTTTGTGCTAGGTCTTTTAAAATTGAGAAAATAAAGTAGTTCTAAGTTCTGTCTCTAAGGTTTGTTTCCTTTTCAAGCAGCCCTAAGCAAAGACTGCCTAAAGACATTTTCATTGGAAAGGTGTGCCAAGCATCCAAAAGTACTGGTTTTCTGAAATCTCGGCAAAACTTTTTTCACCCAATCTTGATGAGATATTGTGGCAATGATCAGTTCACTAAGCCCACCTGGCTGCCCAATTTTCACTCTTCTAGGTTGAAGCGTTCGTTTCCAGTAAGAGTTTGAATTTTTAGGTTTCACTCTGTTTTCTCCTATATAGATATATGTGTTGGGAACCCTAAATGAAACACGGTTTGTGCTAGCTGTTTGAAATTTGACAAAATAAAGTAGTTTTAGGTTCTGTGTCTATGGTTTGTTTCCTCTTGAAGCAGCCCTACCTAGAGACTGCCTAAATACACTTTCATTGGAAAGGTGTGCCAAGCGTCCAAACGTACTGGTTTTCTGAAATCTCGGAAAACATTTTTTCACCCAATCGTGATGATTCTCTGTGGTAGTGATCAAGTCACTAAGTCCACTTGGCTGCCCAATTTTCACTCTTCTAGGTTGAAGCGTTCGTTTCCAGCAAGAGTTTGCATTTTTAGGTTTCTCTCTGTTTTCTCCTATATAGACAGATGTGTTTGGAACTCTAAATGAAACACGGTTTGTGCTAGCTCTTTGAAATTTGACAAAAGAAAGTAGTTTTTGGTTCTGTCTTTATGGTTTGTTTCCTCTTGAAGCAGCGCTACCTAGAAAATGCCTAAATACACTTAAATTGGAAAGGTGTGCCAAGCGTCCAAAAGTACTGGTTTTCTGAAATCTCGGCAAACCTCTTTTCACCCAATCTTGATGAGACATTGTGGTAATGATCAGTTCACTAAGCCCACTTGGCTGCCCAATTTTCACACTCTAGGTTGAAGCGTTCGTTTCCAGTAAGAGTTTGAATTTTGAGGTTTCACTCTGTTTTCTCCTATATAGATAGATGTGTTGGGAACTCTAAATGAAACACGGTTTGTGCTAGCTCTTTGAAAATTGACAAAATAAAGTAGTTCTAATTTCTGTCTCTATGATTTGTTTCCTCTTGAAGCAGCCCTACCTAGAGACTGCCTAAATACACTTTCATTGGAAAGGTGTGCCAAGCGTCCAAAAGTACTAGTGTTCTGAAATCTCGGCAAACATTTTTTCACCCAATCTTGATGATTCTCTGTGGTAATGACCAGTTCACTAAGTCCACTTGGCTGCCCAATTTTCACTCTTCTAGGTTGAAGCGTTCATTTCCAGTAAGAGTTTGAATTTTTAGGTATCACTCTGTTTTCTCCTATATAGATAGATTTGTTTGGAACTCTAAATGAAACACGGTTTGTGCTAGCACTTTGAAATTTGACAAAATAAAGTAGTTTTAGGTTCTGTCTCTATGGTTTGTTTCCTCTTGAAGCAGCGCTACCTAGAGACTGCCTAAATACACTCTCATTGGAAAGGTGTGCAAGCGTCCAAACGTACTGGTTTTCTTATTCTCGGCAAACATTTTTTCACCCAATCTTGATGATTCCCTGTAGTAGTTATCAGTTCACTAAGTCCACTTGGCTGCCCAATTTTCACTCTTCTAGGTTGAAGCGTTCATTTCCAGTAAGAGTTTGAATTTTTAGGTATCACTCTGTTTTCTCCTATATAGATAGATGTGTTGGGAACGCTAAATGAAACACGGTTCGTGCTAGGTCTTTGAACATTGAGAAAATAAAGTAGTCCTAAGTTCTGTCTCTAAGGTTTGTTTCCTCTTGAAGCAGCCCTACCTAGAGACTGCCTAAATACACTTTCATTGGAAAGGTGTGCCAAGCGTCCAAAAGTACTGGTTTTCTGAAATCTCGGCAAACATTTTTTCACCCAAACTTGATGAGATATTGTGGTAATGATCAGTTCACTAAGCCCACCTGGCTGCCCAATTTTCACTCTTCTAGGATGAAGCGTTCGTTTCCAGTAAGAGTTTGAATTTTTAGGTTTCACTCTGTTTTCTCCTATATAGATAGATGTGTTGGGAACCCTAAATGAAACACGGTTTGTGCTAGCTCTTTGAAATTTGACAAAATAAAGTACTTTTAGGTTCTGTGTCTATGGTTTGTTTCCTCTTGAAGCAGCCCTACCTAGAGACTGCCTAAATACACTCTCATTGGAAAGGTGTGCCAAGTGTCCAAAAGTACTGGTTTTCTGAAATCTCGGCAAACATTTTTTCACCCAATCTTGATGATTCTCTGTAGTATTTATCAGTTCACTAAGTCCACTTGGCTGCCCAATTTTCACTCTTATAGGTTGAAGCGTTCATTTCCAGTAAGAGTTTGAATTTTTAACTATCGCTCTGTTTTCTCCTATATAGATAGATGTGTTGGGAACTCTAAATGAAACACGGTTCGTGCTAGGTCTTTGAACATTGAGAAAATAAAGTAGTTCTAAGTTCTGTCTCTAAGGTTTGTTTCCTCTTGAAGCAGCCCTACCTAGAGACTGCCTAAATACACTTTCATTGGAAAGGTGTGCCAAGTGTCCAAAAGTACTGGTTTTCTGAAATCTCAGCAAACATTTTTTCACCCAATCTTGATGAGACATTGTGGTAATGATCAGTTCACTAAGCCCACCTGGCTGCCCAATTTTCACTCTTCTAGGATGAAGCGTTCGTTTCCAGTAAGAGTTTGAATTTTTAGGTTTCACTCTGTTTTCTCCTATATAGATAGATGTGTTGGGAACCCTAAATGAAACACGGTTTGTGCTAGCTCTTTGAAATTTGACAAAATAAAGTACTTTTAGGTTCTGTGTCTATGGTTTGTTTCCTCTTGAAGCAGCCCTAACTAGAGACTGCCTAAATACACTTTCATTAGAAAGGTGTGCCAAGCGTCCAAACGTACTGGTTTTCTTAAATCTCGGCAAACATTTTTTCACCCAATCGTGATGATTCTCTGTGGTAGTGATCAAGTCACTAAGTCCACTTGGCTGCCCAATTTTCACTCTTCTAGGTTGAAGGGTTCGTTTCCTATAAGAGTTTGCATTTTTAGGTTTCACTCTGTTTTCTCCTATATAGACAGATGTGTTTGGAACTCTAAATGAAACACGGTTTGTGCTAGCTCTTTGAAATTTGACAAAAGAAAGTAGTTTTTGGTTCTGTCTCTATGGTTTGTTTCCTCTTGAAGCAGCCCTAACTGGAGACTGCCTAAATACACTTTCATTGGAAAGGTGTGCCAAGCGTGCAAAGTACTGGTTTTCTGAAATCTCGGCAAACCTTTTTTCACCCAATCTTGATGAGACATTGTCGTAATGATCTGTTCACTAAGCCCACCTGGCTGCCCATTTTTCACTCTTCTAGGTTGAAGCGTTTGTTTCCAGTAACAGTTTGAATTTTTAGGTTTCACTCTGTTTTCTCCTATATAGATAGATGTGTTGGGAACTCTAAATGAAACACGGTAGGTGCTAGCTTTTTGAAAACTGAAAAAAAAAATAGTTCTAAGTTCTGTCTCTATGGTTTGTTTCCTCTAGAAGCAGCCCTAGGCAGAGACTGCCTAAAACATTTTCATTGGAAAGGTGTGCCAAGCGTCCAAAAGTACTGGTTTTCTGAAATCTCGGCAAACCTTTTTTCACCCAATCTTGATGAGACATTTTGATACTGATCAGTTCACTAAGCCCACTTGGCTGCCCAATTTTCACACTCTAGGTTGAAGCGTTCGTTTCCAGTAAGAGTTTGAATTTTTAGGTTTTACTCTGTTTTCTCCTATATAGATAGATGTGTTGGGAACTCTAAATGAAACACGGTTTGTGCTAGCTCTTTGAAATTTGACAAAATAAAGTAGTTTTAGGTTCTGTCTCTATGGTTTGTTTCCTCTTGAAACAGCCCTACCTAGAGACTGCCTAAATATACTTTCATTGGAAAGGTGTGCCAAGTGTCCAAACGTACTGGTTTTCTTAAATCTCGGCAAATATTTTTTCACCCAATCTTGATGATTCTCTGTGGTAGTGATCAGTTCACTAAGCCTACTTGGCTGCCCAATTTTCACTCTTCTAGGTTGAAGCGTTCGTTTCCAGCAAGAGTTTGAATTTTTAGGTTTCACTCTGTTTTCTCTTATAGATAGATTTGTTTGGAACTCTAAATGAAACACGGTTTGTGCTAGATCTTTGAAAATTGACTAAATAAACTAGTTTTATGTTCTGTGTCTATGGTTTGTTTCCTCTTGAAGCAGCCCTAGACAGAGACTGCCTAAAGACATTTTCATTGGAAAGGTGTGCCAAGCGTGCAAAAGTACTGGTTTTCTGAAATCTCGGCAAACCTTTTTCACCCAATCTTGATGAGACATTGTGGTAATGATCTGTTCACTAAGCCCACCTGGCTGCCCATTTTTCACTCTTCTAGGTTGAAGCGTTTGTTTCCAGTAACAGTTTGAATTTTTAGGTTTCACTATGTTTTCTCCTATATAGATAGATGTGTTGCTAACTCTAAATGAAACACGGTAGGTGCTAGCTTTTTGAAAATTGAAAAAAAAAAGTAGTTATAAGTTCTGTCTCTATGGTTTGTTTCCTCTAGAAGCAGCCCTAGGCAGAGACTGCGTAAAGACATTTTCATTGGAAAGGTGTGCCAAGCGTCCAAAAGTACTGGTTTTCTGAAATCTCTGCAAACATTTTTTCACCCAATCTTGATGAGACTTTGTGGTAATGATCAGTTCACTAAACCCACTAGGCTGCCCAATTTTCACACTCTAGGTTGAAGCGTTCGTTTCCAGTAAGAGTTTGAATTTTTAGTTTTTACTCTGTTTTCTCCTATATAGATAGATGTGTTGGGAACTCTAAAGGAAACACGGTTTGTGCTAGCTCTTTGAAATATGACAAAATAAAGTAGTTTTAGGTTCTGTCTCTATGGTTTGTTTCCTCTACATTCAGCCCTACCTAGAGACTGCCTAAATACACTTTCATTGGAAAGGTGTGCAAAGCGTCCAAACGTACTGGTTTTCTGAAATCTCGGCAAACATTTTTTCACCCAATCTTGATGAGACATTGTGGTAATGATCAGTTCACTAAGCACACTTGGCTGCCCAATTTTCACTCTTCTAGGTTGAAGCGTTAGTTTCCAGTAAGAGTTTGAATTTTTAGGTATCACTCTGTTTTCTCCTATATAGATAGATGTGTTTGGAACTCTAAATGAAACACGGTTTGTGCTAGCTCTTTGAAAATTGACAAAATAAAGTAGTTCTAAGTTCTGTCTCTAAGGATTGTTTCCTCTTGAAGCAGCCCTAAGCAGAGACTGCCTAAAGACATTCTCATTGGAAAGGTGTGAAAAGCGTCCAAAAGTACTGGTTTTCTGAAATCTCGGCAAACCTTTTTTCACCCAATCTTGATGAGACATTGTGGTAATGATCAGTTCACTAAGCCCACTTGGCTGCCCAATTGTCACTCTTCTAGGTTGAATCGTTCGCTTCCAGTAAGAGTTTGAATTTTTAGGTTTCACTCTGTTTTCTCCTATATAGATAGATGTGTTGGGAACTCTAAATGAAACACGGTAGGTGCTAGCTTTATGAGAATTGGAAAAAAAAGTAGTTCCATGTTCTGTCTCTATGGTTTGTTTCCTCTTGAAGCAGCCCTAGGCAGAGACTGCCTAAAGACATTTTCATTGGAAAGGTGTGCCAAGCGTCCAAAAGTTCTGGTTTTCTGAAATCTCAGCAAACATTTTTTCACCCAATCTTGATGATTCTCTGTGGTAATAACCAGTTCACTAAGTCCACTTGGCTGCCGAATTTTCACTCTTCTAGGTTGAAGCGTTCGTTTCCAGTAAGAGTTTGAATTTTTAGATTTTATTCTGTTTTCTCCTATATAGATAGATGTGTTGGGAACGCTAAATGAAACACGGTTTGTGCTAGCTCTTTGAAAATTGACAAAATAAAGTAGTTCTACGTTCTGTCTCTAAGGTTTGTTTCCTCTTGAAGCAGCTCTAAGCAGAGAATGCCTAAAGACATTTTCATTGGAAAGGTGTGCCAAGCGTCCAAAGGTACTGGTTTTCTGAAATCTCGGCAAACTTTTTTCACCCAATCTTGATGAGACATTGTGGTAATGATCAGTTCACTAAGCCCACTTGGCTGCCCAATTTTCACACTCTAGGTTGATGTGTTCGTTTCCAGTAAGAGTTTGACTTTTTAGGTTTCACTCTCTTTTCTCCTATATAGATAGATGTGTTGGGAACTATTAATGAAACACGGTTTGTGCTAGCTCTTTGAAAATTGACAAAATAAAGTAGTTCTAAGTTCTGTCTCTATGGTTTGTTTCCTCTTGAAGCAGCCCTAGGCAGAGACTGCCTAAAGACATTTTCATTGGAAAGGTGTGCCAAGCGTCCAAAGGTACTGGTTTTCTGAAATCTCGGCAAATATTTTTTCACCCAATCTTGATGATTCTCTGTGGTAGTGATCAGTTCACTAAGTCCACTTGGCTGCCCAATTTTCACTCTTCTAGGTTGAAGCGTTCGTTTCCAGTAAGAGTTTGAATTTTTAGGTATCACTCTGTTTTCTCCTATATAGATAGATATGTTTGGAACTCTAAATGAAACACAGTTTGTGCTAGCTCTTTGAAATTTGACAAAATAAAGTAGTTCTAAGTTCTGTCTCTAAGGTTTTTTTCCTCTTGAAGCAGCCCTAAGCAGAGACTGCCTAAAGACATTTTCATTGGAAAGGTGTGCCAAGCGTCCAAAAGTACTGGTTTTCTGAAATCTCGGCAAACCTTTTTTCACCCAATCTTGATGAGACATTGTGGTAATGATCAGTTCACTAAGCACACTTGGCTGCCCAATTTTCACTCTTCTAGGTTGAAGCGTTCGTTTCCAGTAAGAGTTTGAATTTTTAGGTTTCACTCTGTTTTCTCCAATATAGATAGATGTGTTTGGAACTCTATGTGAAACACGGTTTGTGCTAGCTCTTTGAAAATTCACAAAATAAAGTAGTTTTAGGTTCTGTCTCTATGGTTTGTTTTTTCTTGAAGCAGCCCTAACTACCGACTGCCTAAATACATTTTGATTGGAAAGGTGTGCCAAGTGTCCAAAAGTACTGGTTTTCTGAAATCTTGGCAAATATTTTTTCACCCAATCTGGATGAGACATTGTGGTAATGATCAGTTCACTAAGTCCACTTGGCTGCCCAATTTTCACTCTTCTAGGTTGAATCGTTCGTTTCCAGTAAGAGTTTGAATTTTTAGGTTTCACTCTGTTTTCTCCTATATAGATCGATGTGTTGGGAACTCTAAATGAAACACCGTAGGTGCTAGCTTTTTGAAAATGGAAAAAAAAAGTAGTTCCAAGTTCTGTCTCTATGGTTTGTTTCCTCCTGAAGCAGCCCTAGGCAGAGACTGCCTAAAGACATTTTCATTGTAAAGGTGTGCCAAGCGTCCAAAAGTACTGGTTTTCTGAAATCTCGGCAAACATTTTTTCACCCAATCTTGATGATTCTCTGTGGTAATAACCAGTTCACTAAGTCCACTTGGCTGCCCAATTTTCACTCTTCTAGGTTGAAGCGTTCGTTTCCAGTAAGAGTTTGAATTTTTAGGTTTTACTCTGTTTTCTCCTATATAGATTGATGTGTTGGGAACTCTAAATGAAACACGGTAGGTGCTAGCTTTATGAGAATTGGAAAAAAAAGTAGTTCCATGTTCTGTCTCTATGGTTTGTTTCCTCTTGAAGCAGCCCTAGGCAGAGACTGCCTAAAGACATTTTCATTGGAAAGGTGTGCCAAGCGTCCAAAAGTTCTGGTTTTCTGAAATCTCGGCAAACATTTTTTCACCCAATCTTGATGATTCTCTGTGCTAATAACCAGTTCACTAAGTCCACTTGGCTGCCGAATTTTCACTCTTCTAGGTTGAAGCGTTCGTTTCCAGTAAGAGTTTGAATTTTTAGGTTTTATTCTGTTTTCTCCTATATAGATAGATGTGTTGGGAACGCTAAATGAAACACGGTTTGTGCTTTCTCTTTGAAAATTGACAAAATAAAGTAGTTCTACATTCTGTCTCTAAGGTTTATTTCCTCTTGAAGCAGCTCTAAGCAGAGAATGCCTAAAGACATTTTCATTGGAAAGGTGTGCCAAGCGTCCAAAGGTACTGGTTTTCTGAAATCTCGGCAAAACTTTTTTCACCCAATCTTGATGAGACATTGTGGTAATGATCAGTTCACTAAGCCCACTTGGCTGCCCAATTTTCACACTCTAGGTTGATGTGTTCGTTTCCAGTAAGAGTTTGACTTTTTAGGTTTCACTCTCTTTTCTCCTATATAGATAGATGTGTTGGGAACTATTAATGAAACACGGTTTGTGCTAGCTCTTTGAAAATTGACAAAATAAAGTAGTTCTAAGTTCTGTCTCTATGGTTTGTTTCCTCTTGAAGCAGCCCTAGGCAGAGACTGCCTAAAGACATTTTCATTGGAAAGGTGTGCCAAGCGTCCAAAAGTACTGGTTTTCTGAAATCTCGGCAAACATTTTTTCACCCAATCTTGATGATTCTCTGTGGTAGTGATCAGTTCACTAAGCAAACTTGGCTGCCCAATTTAAACTCTTCTAGGTTGAAGCATTCGTTTCCAGTAAGAGTTTGAATTTTTAGGTTACACTCTGTTTTCTCCTATATAGATAGATGTGTTTGGAACTCTAAATGAAACACGGTTTGTGCTAGCTCTTTGAAAATTGACAAAATAAAGTAGTTTTAGGTTCTGTCTCTATGGTTTGTTTCCTCTTGAAGCAGCCCTAACTAGAGACTGCCTAAATACACTTTCATTAGAAAGGTGTGCCAAGCGTCCAAATGTACTGGTTTTCTTAAATCTCGGCAAACATTTTTTCACCCAATCGTGATGATTCTCTGTGGTAGTGATCAAGTCACTAAGTCCACTTGGCTGCCCAATTTTCACTCTTCTAGGTTGAAGGGTTCGTTTCCTATAAGAGTTTGCATTTTTAGGTTTCACTCTGTTTTCTCCTATATAGACAGATGTGTTTGGAACTCTAAATGAAACACGGTTTGTGCTAGCTCTTTGAAATTTGACAAAAGAAAGTAGTTTTTGGTTCTGTCTCTATGGTTTGTTTCCTCTTGAAGCAGCCCTAACTGGAGACTGCCTAAATACACTTTCATTGGAAAGGTGTGCCAAGCGTGCAAAAGTACTGGTTTTCTGAAATCTCGGCAAACCTTTTTTCACCCAAACTTGATGAGACATTGTCGTAATGATCTGTTCACTAAGCCCACCTGGCTGCCCATTTTTTACTCTTCTAGGTTGAAGCGTTTGTTTCCAGTAAGAGTTTGAATTTTTAGGTTTCACTCTGTTTTCTCCTATATAGATAGATGTGTTGGGAACTCTAAATGAAACACGGTAGGTGCTAGCTTTTTGAAAACTGAAAAAAAAAATAGTTCTAAGTTCTGTCTCTATGGTTTGTTTCCTCTAGAAGCAGCCCTAGGCAGAGACTGCCTAAAACATTTTCATTGGAAAGGTGTGCCAAGCGTCCAAAAGTACTGGTTTTCTGAAATCTCGGCAAACCTTTTTTCACCCAATCTTGATGAGACATTTTGATACTGATCAGTTCACTAAGCCCACTTGGCTGCCCAATTTTCACACTCTAGGTTGAAGCGTTCGTTTCCAGTAAGAGTTTGAATTTTTAGGTTTTACTCTGTTTTCTCCTATATAGATAGATGTGTTGGGAACTCTAAATGAAACACGGTTTGTGCTAGCTCTTTGAAATTTGACAAAATAAAGTAGTTTTAGGTTCTGTCTCTATGGTTTGTTTCCTCTTGAAACAGCCCTACCTAGAGACTGCCTAAATATACTTTCATTGGAAAGGTGTGCCAAGTGTCCAAACGTACTGGTTTTCTTAAATCTCGGCAAATATTTTTTCACCCAATCTTGATGATTCTCTGTGGTAGTGATCAGTTCACTAAGCCTACTTGGCTGCCCAATTTTCACTCTTCTAGGTTGAAGCGTTCGTTTCCAGCAAGAGTTTGAATTTTTAGGTTTCACTCTGTTTTCTCTTATAGATAGATTTGTTTGGAACTCTAAATGAAACACGGTTTGTGCTAGATCTTTGAAAATTGACTAAATAAACTAGTTTTATGTTCTGTGTCTATGGTTTGTTTCCTCTTGAAGCAGCCCTAGGCAGAGACTGCCTAAAGACATTTTCATTGGAAAGGTGTGCCAAGCGTCCAAAAGTACTGGTTTTCTGAAATCTCGGCAAATATTTTTTCACCCAATCTTGATGATTCTCTGTGGTAGTGATCAGTTCACTAAGTCCACTTGGCTGCCCTATTTTCACTCTTCTAGGTTGAAGCGTTCGTTTCCAGTAAGAGTTTGAATTTTTAGGTATCACTCTGTTTTCTCCTATATAGATAGATGTGTTTGGAACTCTAAATGAAACACAGTTTGTGCTAGCTCTTTGAAATTTGACAAAATAAAGTAGTTCTAAGTTCTGTCTCTAAGGTTTTTTTCCTCTTGAAGCAGCCCTAAGCAGAGACTGCCTAAAGACATTTTCATTGGAAAGGTGTGCCAAGCGTCCAAAAGTACTGGTTTTCTGAAATCTCGGCAAACCTTTTTTCACCCAATCTTGATGAGACATTGTGGTAATGATCAGTTCACTAAGCACACTTGGCTGCCCAATTTTCACTCTTCTAGGTTGAAGCGTTCGTTTCCAGTAAGAGTTTGAATTTTTAGGTTTCACTCTGTTTTCTCCAATATAGATAGATGTGTTTGGAACTCTATGTGAAACACGGTTTGTGCTAGCTCTTTGAAAATTCACAAAATAAAGTAGTTTTAGGTTCTGTCTCTATGGTTTGTTTTTTCTTGAAGCAGCCCTAACTACCGACTGCCTAAATACATTTTGATTGGAAAGGTGTGCCAAGTGTCCAAAAGTACTGGTTTTCTGAAATCTTGGCAAATATTTTTTCACCCAATCTGGATGAGACATTGTGGTAATGATCAGTTCACTAAGTCCACTTGGCTGCCCAATTTTCACTCTTCTAGGTTGAATCGTTCGTTTCCAGTAAGAGTTTGAATTTTTAGGTTTCACTCTGTTTTCTCCTATATAGATCGATGTGTTGGGAACTCTAAATGAAACACCGTAGGTGCTAGATTTTTGAAAATGGAAAAAAAAAGTAGTTCCAAGTTCTGTCTCTATGGTTTGTTTCCTCCTGAAGCAGCCCTAGGCAGAGACTGCCTAAAGACATTTTCATTGTAAAGGTGTGCCAAGCGTCCAAAAGTACTGGTTTTCTGAAATCTCGGCAAACATTTTTTCACCCAATCTTGATGATTCTCTGTGGTAATAACCAGTTCACTAAGTCCACTTGGCTGCCCAATTTTCACTCTTCTAGGTTGAAGCGTTCGTTTCCAGTAAGAGTTTGAATTTTTAGGTTTTACTCTGTTTTCTCCTATATAGATTGATGTGTTGGGAACTCTAAATGAAACACGGTAGGTGCTAGCTTTATGAGAATTGGAAAAAAAAGTAGTTCCATGTTCTGTCTCTATGGTTTGTTTCCTCTTGAAGCAGCCCTAGGCAGAGACTGCCTAAAGACATTTTCATTGGAAAGGTGTGCCAAGCGTCCAAAAGTTCTGGTTTTCTGAAATCTCGGCAAACATTTTTTCACCCAATCTTGATGATTCTCTGTGCTAATAACCAGTTCACTAAGTCCACTTGGCTGCCGAATTTTCACTCTTCTAGGTTGAAGCGTTCGTTTCCAGTAAGAGTTTGAATTTTTAGGTTTTATTCTGTTTTCTCCTATATAGATAGATGTGTTGGGAACGCTAAATGAAACACGGTTTGTGCTTTCTCTTTGAAAATTGACAAAATAAAGTAGTTCTACGTTCTGTCTCTAAGGTTTATTTCCTCTTGAAGCAGCTCTAAGCAGAGAATGCCTAAAGACATTTTCATTGGAAAGGTGTGCCAAGCGTCCAAAGGTACTGGTTTTCTGAAATCTCGGCAAACCTTTTTTCACCCAATCTTGATGAGACATTGTGGTAATGATCAGTTCACTAAGCCCACTTGGCTGCCCAATTTTCACACTCTAGGTTGATGTGTTCGTTTCCAGTAAGAGTTTGACTTTTTAGGTTTCACTCTCTTTTCTCCTATATAGATAGATGTGTTGGGAACTATTAATGAAACACGGTTTGTGCTAGCTCTTTGAAAATTGACAAAATAAAGTAGTTCTAAGTTCTGTCTCTATGGTTTGTTTCCTCTTGAAGCAGCCCTAGGCAGAGACTGCCTAAAGACATTTTCATTGGAAAGGTGTGCCAAGCGTCCAAAAGTACTGGTTTTCTGAAATCTCGGCAAACATTTTTTCACCCAATCTTGATGATTCTCTGTGGTAGTGATCAGTTCACTAAGCAAACTTGGCTGCCCAATTTAAACTCTTCTAGGTTGAAGCATTCGTTTCCAGTAAGAGTTTGAATTTTTAGGTTACACTCTGTTTTCTCCTATATAGATAGATGTGTTTGGAACTCTAAATGAAACACGGTTTGTGCTAGCTCTTTGAAAATTGACAAAATAAAGTAGTTTTAGGTTCTGTCTCTATGGTTTGTTTCCTCTTGAAGCAGCCCTAACTAGAGACTGCCTAAATACACTTTCATTAGAAAGGTGTGCCAAGCGTCCAAACGTACTGGTTTTCTTAAATCTCGGCAAACATTTTTTCACCCAATCGTGATGATTCTCTGTGGTAGTGATCAAGTCACTAAGTCCACTTGGCTGCCCAATTTTCACTCTTCTAGGTTGAAGGGTTCGTTTCCTATAAGAGTTTGCATTTTTAGGTTTCACTCTGTTTTCTCCTATATAGACAGATGTGTTTGGAACTCTAAATGAAACACGGTTTGTGCTAGCTCTTTGAAATTTGACAAAAGAAAGTAGTTTTTGGTTCTGTCTCTATGGTTTGTTTCCTCTTGAAGCAGCCCTAACTGGAGACTGCCTAAATACACTTTCATTGGAAAGGTGTGCCAAGCGTGCAAAAGTACTGGTTTTCTGAAATCTCGGCAAACCTTTTTTCACCCAAACTTGATGAGACATTGTCGTAATGATCTGTTCACTAAGCCCACCTGGCTGCCCATTTTTCACTCTTCTAGGTTGAAGCGTTTGTTTCCAGTAAGAGTTTGAATTTTTAGGTTTCACTCTGTTTTCTCCTATATAGATAGATGTGTTGGGAACTCTAAATGAAACACGGTAGGTGCTAGCTTTTTGAAAACTGAAAAAAAAAATAGTTCTAAGTTCTGTCTCTATGGTTTGTTTCCTCTAGAAGCAGCCCTAGGCAGAGACTGCCTAAAACATTTTCATTGGAAAGGTGTGCCAAGCGTCCAAAAGTACTGGTTTTCTGAAATCTCGGCAAACCTTTTTTCACCCAATCTTGATGAGACATTTTGATACTGATCAGTTCACTAAGCCCACTTGGCTGCCCAATTTTCACACTCTAGGTTGAAGCGTTCGTTTCCAGTAAGAGTTTGAATTTTTAGGTTTTACTCTGTTTTCTCCTATATAGATAGATGTGTTGGGAACTCTAAATGAAACACGGTTTGTGCTAGCTCTTTGAAATTTGACAAAATAAAGTAGTTTTAGGTTCTGTCTCTATGGTTTGTTTCCTCTTGAAACAGCCCTACCTAGAGACTGCCTAAATATACTTTCATTGGAAAGGTGTGCCAAGTGTCCAAACGTACTGGTTTTCTTAAATCTCGGCAAATATTTTTTCACCCAATCTTGATGATTCTCTGTGGTAGTGATCAGTTCACTAAGCCTACTTGGCTGCCCAATTTTCACTCTTCTAGGTTGAAGCGTTCGTTTCCAGCAAGAGTTTGAATTTTTAGGTTTCACTCTGTTTTCTCTTATAGATAGATTTGTTTGGAACTCTAAATGAAACACGGTTTGTGCTAGATCTTTGAAAATTGACTGAATAAACTAGTTTTATGTTCTGTGTCTATGGTTTGTTTCCTCTTGAAGCAGCCCTAGACAGAGACTGCCTAAAGACATTTTCATTGGAAAGGTGTGCCAAGCGTGCAAAAGTACTGGTTTTCTGAAATCTCGGCAAACCTTTTTCACCCAATCTTGATGAGACATGGTGGTAATGATCTGTTCACTAAGCCCACCTGGCTGCCCATTTTTCACTCTTCTAGGTTGAAGCGTTTGTTTCCAGTAACAGTTTGAATTTTTAGGTTTCACTGTGTTTTCTCCTATATAGATAGATGTGTTGCTAACTCTAAATGAAACACGGTAGGTGCTAGCTTTTTGAAAATTGAAAAAAAAAAGTAGTTATATGTTCTGTCTCTATGGTTTGTTTCCTCTAGAAGCAGCCCTAGGCAGAGACTGCGTAAAGACATTTTCATTGGAAAGGTGTGCCAAGCGTCCAAAAGTACTGGTTTTCTGAAATCTCTGCAAACATTTTTTCACCCAATCTTGATGAGACTTTGTGGTAATGATCAGTTCACTAAACCCACTAGGCTGCCCAATTTTCACACTCTAGGTTGAAGCGTTCGTTTCCAGTAAGAGTTTGAATTTTTAGTTTTTACTCTGTTTTCTCCTATATAGATAGATGTGTTGGGAACTCTAAAGGAAACACGGTTTGTGCTAGCTCTTTGAAATATGACAAAATAAAGTAGTTTTAGGTTCTGTCTCTATGGTTTGTTTCCTCTACATTCTTCCCTACCTAGAGACTGCCTAAATACACTTTCATTGGAAAGGTGTGCAAAGCGTCCAAACGTACTGGTTTTCTGAAATCTCGGCAAACATTTTTTCACCCAATCTTGATGAGACATTGTGGTAATGATCAGTTCACTAAGCACACTTGGCTGCCCAATTTTCACTCTTCTAGGTTGAAGCGTTAGTTTCCAGTAAGAGTTTGAATTTTTAGGTATCACTCTGTTTTCTCCTATATAGATAGATGTGTTTGGAACTCTAAATGAAACACGGTTTGTGCTAGCTCTTTGAAAATTGACAAAATAAAGTAGTTCTAAGTTCTGTCTCTAAGGATTGTTTCCTCTTGAAGCAGCCCTAAGCAGAGACTGCCTAAAGACATTCTCATTGGAAAGGTGTGAAAAGCGTCCAAAAGTACTGGTTTTCTGAAATCTCGGCAAACCTTTTTTCACCCAATCTTGATGAGACATTGTGGTAATGATCAGTTCACTAAGCCCACTTGGCTGCCCAATTGTCACTCTTCTAGGTTGAATCGTTCGCTTCCAGTAAGAGTTTGAATTTTTAGGTTTCACTCTGTTTTCTCCTATATAGATAGATGTGTTGGGAACTCTAAATGAAACACGGTAGGTGCTAGCTTTATGAGAATTGGAAAAAAAAGTAGTTCCATGTTCTGTCTCTATGGTTTGTTTCCTCTTGAAGCAGCCCTAGGCAGAGACTGCCTAAAGACATTTTCATTGGAAAGGTGTGCCAAGCGTCCAAAAGTTCTGGTTTTCTGAAATCTCAGCAAACATTTTTTCACCCAATCTTGATGATTCTCTGTGGTAATAACCAGTTCACTAAGTCCACTTGGCTGCCGAATTTTCACTCTTCTAGGTTGAAGCGTTCGTTTCCAGTAAGAGTTTGAATTTTTAGATTTTATTCTGTTTTCTCCTATATAGATAGATGTGTTGGGAACGCTAAATGAAACACGGTTTGTGCTAGCTCTTTGAAAAT
Source organism: Callospermophilus lateralis (assembly GCF_048772815.1). NCBI lineage: Eukaryota > Metazoa > Chordata > Mammalia > Rodentia > Sciuridae > Callospermophilus > Callospermophilus lateralis. The sequence goes on from NW_027515568.1 coordinate 73,908, forward strand.
TGACAAAATAAAGTAGTTCTACGTTCTGTCTCTAAGGTTTGTTTCCTCTTGAAGCAGCTCTAAGCAGAGAATGCCTAAAGACATTTTCATTGGAAAGGTGTGCCAAGCGTCCAAAGGTACTGGTTTTCTGAAATCTCGGCAAACTTTTTTCACCCAATCTTGATGAGACATTGTGGTAATGATCAGTTCACTAAGCCCACTTGGCTGCCCAATTTTCACACTCTAGGTTGATGTGTTCGTTTCCAGTAAGAGTTTGACTTTTTAGGTTTCACTCTCTTTTCTCCTATATAGATAGATGTGTTGGGAACTATTAATGAAACACGGTTTGTGCTAGCTCTTTGAAAATTGACAAAATAAAGTAGTTCTAAGTTCTGTCTCTATGGTTTGTTTCCTCTTGAAGCAGCCCTAGGCAGAGACTGCCTAAAGACATTTTCATTGGAAAGGTGTGCCAAGCGTCCAAAAGTACTGGTTTTCTGAAATCTCGGCAAATATTTTTTCACCCAATCTTGATGATTCTCTGTGGTAGTGATCAGTTCACTAAGTCCACTTGGCTGCCCTATTTTCACTCTTCTAGGTTGAAGCGTTCGTTTCCAGTAAGAGTTTGAATTTTTAGGTATCACTCTGTTTTCTCCTATATAGATAGATGTGTTTGGAACTCTAAATGAAACACAGTTTGTGCTAGCTCTTTGAAATTTGACAAAATAAAGTAGTTCTAAGTTCTGTCTCTAAGGTTTTTTTCCTCTTGAAGCAGCCCTAAGCAGAGACTGCCTAAAGACATTTTCATTGGAAAGGTGTGCCAAGCGTCCAAAAGTACTGGTTTTCTGAAATCTCGGCAAACCTTTTTTCACCCAATCTTGATGAGACATTGTGGTAATGATCAGTTCACTAAGCACACTTGGCTGCCCAATTTTCACTCTTCTAGGTTGAAGCGTTCGTTTCCAGTAAGAGTTTGAATTTTTAGGTTTCACTCTGTTTTCTCCAATATAGATAGATGTGTTTGGAACTCTATATGAAACACGGTTTGTGCTAGCTCTTTGAAAATTCACAAAATAAAGTAGTTTTAGGTTCTGTCTCTATGGTTTGTTTTTTCTTGAAGCAGCCCTAACTAGCGACTGCCTAAATACATTTTCATTGGAAAGGTGTGCCAAGTGTCCAAAAGTACTGGTTTTCTGAAATCTTGGCAAATATTTTTTCACCCAATCTGGATGAGACATTGTGGTAATGATCAGTTCACTAAGTCCACTTGGCTGCCCAATTTTCACTCTTCTAGGTTGAATCGTTCGTTTCCAGTAAGAGTTTGAATTTTTAGGTTTCACTCTGTTTTCTCCTATATAGATCGATGTGTTGGGAACTCTAAATGAAACACCGTAGGTGCTAGCTTTTTGAAAATTGAAAAAAAAAGTAGTTCCAAGTTCTGTCTCTATGGTTTGTTTCCTCTTGAAGCAGCCCTAGGCAGAGACTGCCTAAAGACATTTTCATTGTAAAGGTGTGCCAAGCGTCCAAAAGTACTGGTTTTCTGAAATCTCGGCAAACATTTTTTCACCCAATCTTGATGATTCTCTGTGGTAATAACCAGTTCACTAAGTCCACTTGGCTGCCCAATTTTCACTCTTCTAGGTTGAAGCGTTCGTTTCCAGTAAGAGTTTGAATTTTTAGGTTTTACTCTGTTTTCTCCTATATAGATAGATGTGTTGGGAACTCTAAATGAAACACGGT
>NW_027515569.1:0-75595 GCF_048772815.1 Callospermophilus lateralis
GAAAGTGCTTTTCCACAGTCTGTGCCTAGGGCTACTTGAAGAGGAAACAAACCATAGAGACAAAACTGAGATCTCCTTTATTTTTTCAAGTTTCAAAGAGCTACTACAAAACATGTTGGAATTAGAGTTCCAAATTCATGTATCTATATAGGAGGGTTGAGAGTGAAACCTAAATATAAAAACTGCTACTGAAGACGAACGCTTCAACCTAGAAGAACACAATTTGGTGAGCCAAGTGGGATTTGTGTACTGATCATTACCACCCACGTATCATCAAGATTGGGTGAAAAAATATTTGCTTGTTTTTTGGAAACCCGTTATTTCTTAGAAGCTTGGCAACCCCCTCTCAATATAAGTGCTTTTCCACAGTCTATGCATAGGGCTATTTGAAGAGGACAAACCATAGAGACAAAACTGAGAATTCCTTTATTTTGTCAAGTTTCAAATAGCTACTACAAACCATGTTGGATTTAGAGTTCCAAATTCATCTATCTATATAGGAGAGATGAGAGTGAAAGCTAAATATAAAAACTGCTCTTGTAAACGAATGCTTCAAACTAGAAGAACACAATTTGGTGAGCCAAGTGGGATTTGTGTACTGATCATTACCACCACGTATCATCAAGATTGGGTGAAAAAATATTTGCTGGTATTTCGGAAACTCGTTTTTTCTTAGAAGCTTGGCAACCCCTCTCAATGAAGTGCTTTTCCACAGTCTGTGCCTAGGGCTACTTGAAGAGGAAACAAACCATAGAGACAAAACTGAGAACTCCTTTATTTTGTCAATTTTCAAAGAGCTACTACAAACCATGTTGGATTTAGAGTTCCAAATTCATCTATCGATATAGGAGAGAACAGAGTGAATCCTACATATAAAAACTGCTACTGTAGACGAACGCTTCAACCTAGAAGAACAAAATTTGGTGAGCCAAGTGAGATTTGTGTACTGATAATTACCACCAAGTATCATCAAGATTGGGTGAAAAAATATTTGCTTGTATTTCAGAAATTCTTTATTTCTTAGAAGCTTGGCAACCGCTCTAAATGAAAGTGCTTTTCCACAGTCTGTGCCTAGGACTACTTGAAGAGGAAACAAACCACAAATACTAAACTGAGAACTCCTTTATTTTGTCAAGTTTCAAAGAGCTACTACAAACCATGTTGGATTTAGAGTTCCTAATTCATCTATCTATATAGGAGAGATGAGAGTGAAAGCTAAATATAAAAACTGCTCCTGGAAACGAAAGCTTCAAACTAGAAGAACACAATTTGGTGAGCCAAGTAGGATTTGTGTGCTGATCATTACCACCACGTATCATCAAGATTGGGTGAAAAAATATTTGCTGGTATTTCGGAAACTCGTTATTTCTTAGACGCTTGGCAACCCCACTCAATGAAAGTGCTTTTCCACAGTCTGTGCCTAGGGCTACATGAAAAGGACACAAACCATAAAGACAAAACTGAAAACTCCTTTATTTTGTCAAGTTTCAAAGAGCTACTACCAACCATGTTGTATTTAGAGTTCCAAATTCATCTATCTATATAAGAGAGAACAGAGTGAAACCTACATATAAGAACTGCTGCTGTAGATGAACGCTTAAACATAGAAGAACACAATTTGGTGAGCCAGGTGGGATTTGTTTTCTGATCATTACCACCACGTATCATCAAGATTGGGTGAAAAAATATTTGCTGGTATTTCGGAAACTCGTTATTTTTAGAAGATTGGCAACCTCTTTCCATGAAAGTGCTTTTCCACAGTCTGTGCCTAGGGCTACTTGAAGAGGAAACAAACCATAGAGACAAAACTGAGATCTCCTTTATTTTTTCAAGTTTTAAAGAGCTACTACAAAACATGTTGGAATTAGAGTTCCAAATTCATGTATCTATATAGGAGGGTTGAGAGTGAAACCTAAATATAAAAACTGCTACTGAAGACGAACGCTTCAACCTAGAAGAACACAATTTGGTGAGCCAAGTGGGATTTGTGTACTGATCATTACCACCACGTATCATCAAGATTGGGTGAAAAAATATTTGCTTGTTTTTTGGAAACCCGTTATTTCTTAGAAGCTTGGCAACCCCTCTCAATATAAGTGCTTTTCCACAGTCTATGCATAGGGCTATTTGAAGAGGACAAACCATAGAGACAAAACTGAGAATTCCTTTATTTTGTCAAGTTTCAAAGAGCTACTACAAACCATGTTGGATTTAGAGTTCCAAATTCATCTATCTATATAGGAGAGATGAGAGTGAAAGCTAAATATAAAAACTGCTCTTGTAAACGAATGCTTCAAACTAGAAGAACACAATTTGGTGAGCCAAGTGGGATTTGTGTACTGATCATTACCACCACGTATCATCAAGATTGGGTGAAAAAATATTTGCTGGTATTTCGGAAACTCGTTTTTTCTTAGAAGCTTGGCAACCCCTCTCAATGAAAGTGCTTTTCCACAGTCTGTGCCTAGGGCTACTTGAAGAGGAAACAAACCATAGAGACAAAACTGAGAACTCCTTTATTTTGTCAATTTTCAAAGAGCTACTACAAACCATGTTGGATTTAGAGTTCCAAATTCATCTATCGATATAGGAGAGAACAGAGTGAATCCTACATATAAAAACTGCTACTGTAGACGAACGCTTCAACCTAGAAGAACAAAATTTGGTGAGCCAAGTGAGATTTGTGTACTGATCATTACCACCAAGTATCATCAAGATTGGGTGAAAAAATATTTGCTTGTATTTCAGAAATTCTTTATTTCTTAGAAGCTTGGCAACCGCTCTAAATGAAAGTGCTTTTCCACAGTCTGTGCCTAGGACTACTTGAAGAGGAAACAAACCACAGATACTAAACTGAGAACTCCTTTATTTTGTCAAGTTTCAAAGAGCTACTACAAACCATGTTGGATTTAGAGTTCCAAATTCATCTATCTATATAGGAGAGATGAGAGTGAAAGCTAAATATAAAAACTGCTCCTGGAAACGAAAGCTTCAAACTAGAAGAACACAATTTGGTGAGCCAAGTAGGATTTGTGTACTGATCATTACCACCATGTATCATCAAGATTGGGTGAAAAAATATTTGCTGGTATTTCGGAAACTCGTTATTTCTTAGACGCTTGGCAACCCCACTCAATGAAAGTGCTTTTCCACAGTCTGTGCCTAGGGCTACATGAAAAGGACACAAACCATAAAGACAAAACTGAAAACTCCTTTATTTTGTCAAGTTTCAAAGAGCTACTACCAACCATGTTGTATTTAGAGTTCCAAATTCATCTATCTATATAAGAGAGAACAGAGTGAAACCTACATATAAGAACTGCTGCTGTAGATGAACGCTTAAACATAGAAGAACACAATTTGGTGAGCCAGGTGGGATTTGTTTTCTGATCATTACCACCACGTATCATCAAGATTGGGTGAAAAAATATTTGCTGGTATTTCGGAAACTCGTTATTTTTAGAAGATTGGCAACCTCTTTCCATGAAAGTGCTTTTCCACAGTCTGTGCCTAGGGCTACTTGAAGAGGAAACAAACCATAGAGACAAAACTGAGATCTCCTTTATTTTTTCAAGTTTCAAAGAGCTACTACAAAACATGTTGGAATTAGAGTTCCAAATTCATGTATCTATATAGGAGGGTTGAGAGTGAAACCTAAATATAAAAACTGCTACTGAAGACGAACGCTTCAACCTAGAAGAACACAATTTGGTGAGCCAAGTGGGATTTGTGTACTGATCATTACCACCACGTATCATCAAGATTGGGTGAAAAAATATTTGCTTGTTTTTTGGAAACCCGTTATTTCTTAGAAGCTTGGCAACCCCTCTCAATATAAGTGCTTTTCCACAGTCTATGCATAGGGCTATTTGAAGAGGACAAACCATAGAGACAAAACTGAGAATTCCTTTATTTTGTCAAGTTTCAAAGAGCTACTACAAACCATGTTGGATTTAGAGTTCCAAATTCATCTATCTATATAGGAGAGATGAGAGTGAAAGCTAAATATAAAAACTGCTCTTGTAAACGAATGCTTCAAACTAGAAGAACACAATTTGGTGAGCCAAGTGGGATTTGTGTACTGATCATTACCACCACGTATCATCAAGATTGGGTGAAAAAATATTTGCTGGTATTTCGGAAACTCGTTTTTTCTTAGAAGCTTGGCAACCCCTCTCAATGAAAGTGCTTTTCCACAGTCTGTGCCTAGGGCTACTTGAAGAGGAAACAAACCATAGAGACAAAACTGAGAACTCCTTTATTTTGTCAATTTTCAAAGAGCTACTACAAACCATGTTGGATTTAGAGTTCCAAATTCATCTATCGATATAGGAGAGAACAGAGTGAATCCTACATATAAAAACTGCTACTGTAGACGAACGCTTCAACCTAGAAGAACAAAATTTGGTGAGCCAAGTGAGATTTGTGTACTGATCATTACCACCAAGTATCATCAAGATTGGGTGAAAAAATATTTGCTTGTATTTCAGAAATTCTTCATTTCTTAGAAGCGTGGCAACCGCTCTAAATGAAAGTGCTTTTCCACAGTCTGTGCCTAGGACTACTTGAAGAGGAAACAAACCACAGATACTAAACTGAGAACTCCTTTATTTTGTCAAGTTTCAAAGAGCTACTACAAACCATGTTGGATTTAGAGTTCCAAATTCATCTATCTATATAGGAGAGATGAGAGTGAAAGCTAAATATAAAAACTGCTCCTGGAAACGAAAGCTTCAAACTAGAAGAACACAATTTGGTGAGCCAAGTAGGATTTGTGTACTGATCATTACCACCACGTATCATCAAGATTGGGTGAAAAAATATTTGCTGGTATTTCGGAAACTCGTTATTTCTTAGACGCTTGGCAACCCCACTCAATGAAAGTGCTTTTCCACAGTCTGTGCCTAGGGCTACATGAAAAGGACACAAACCATAAAGACAAAACTGAAAACTCCTTTATTTTGTCAAGTTTCAAAGAGCTACTACCAACCATGTTGTATTTAGAGTTCCAAATTCATCTATCTATATAAGAGAGAACAGAGTGAAACCTACATATAAGAACTGCTGCTGTAGATGAACGCTTAAACATAGAAGAACACAATTTGGTGAGCCAGGTGGGATTTGTTTTCTGATCATTACCACCACGTATCATCAAGATTGGGTGAAAAAATATTTGCTGGTATTTCGGAAACTCGTTATTTTTAGAAGATTGGCAACCTCTTTCCATGAAAGTGCTTTTCCACAGTCTGTGCCTAGGGCTACTTGAAGAGGAAACAAACCATAGAGACAAAACTGAGATCTCCTTTATTTTTTCAAGTTTCAAAGAGCTACTACAAAACATGTTGGAATTAGAGTTCCAAATTCATGTATCTATATAGGAGGGTTGAGAGTGAAACCTAAATATAAAAACTGCTACTGAAGACGAACGCTTCAACCTAGAAGAACACAATTTGGTGAGCCAAGTGGGATTTGTGTACTGATCATTACCACCACGTATCATCAAGATTGGGTGAAAAAATATTTGCTTGTTTTTTGGAAACCCGTTATTTCTTAGAAGCTTGGCAACCCCTCTCAATATAAGTGCTTTTCCACAGTCTATGCATAGGGCTATTTGAAGAGGACAAACCATAGAGACAAAACTGAGAATTCCTTTATTTTGTCAAGTTTCAAAGAGCTACTACAAACCATGTTGGATTTAGAGTTCCAAATTCATCTATCTATATAGGAGAGATGAGAGTGAAAGCTAAATATAAAAACTGCTCTTGTAAACGAATGCTTCAAACTAGAAGAACACAATTTGGTGAGCCAAGTGGGATTTGTGTACTGATCATTACCACCACGTATCATCAAGATTGGGTGAAAAAATATTTGCTGGTATTTCGGAAACTCGTTTTTTCTTAGAAGCTTGGCAACCCCTCTCAATGAAAGTGCTTTTCCACAGTCTGTGCCTAGGGCTACTTGAAGAGGAAACAAACCATAGAGACAAAACTGAGAACTCCTTTATTTTGTCAATTTTCAAAGAGCTACTACAAACCATGTTGGATTTAGAGTTCCAAATTCATCTATCGATATAGGAGAGAACAGAGTGAATCCTACATATAAAAACTGCTACTGTAGACGAACGCTTCAACCTAGAAGAACAAAATTTGGTGAGCCAAGTGAGATTTGTGTACTGATCATTACCACCAAGTATCATCAAGATTGGGTGAAAAAATATTTGCTTGTATTTCAGAAATTCTTCATTTCTTAGAAGCTTGGCAACCGCTCTAAATGAAAGTGCTTTTCCACAGTCTGTGCCTAGGACTACTTGAAGAGGAAACAAACCACAGATACTAAACTGAGAACTCCTTTATTTTGTCAAGTTTCAAAGAGCTACTACAAACCATGTTGGATTTAGAGTTCCAAATTCATCTATCTATATAGGAGAGATGAGAGTGAAAGCTAAATATAAAAACTGCTCCTGGAAACGAAAGCTTCAAACTAGAAGAACACAATTTGGTGAGCCAAGTAGGATTTGTGTACTGATCATTACCACCACGTATCATCAAGATTGGGTGAAAAAATATTTGCTGGTATTTCGGAAACTCGTTATTTCTTAGACGCTTGGCAACCCCACTCAATGAAAGTGCTTTTCCACAGTCTGTGCCTAGGGCTACATGAAAAGGACACAAACCATAAAGACAAAACTGAAAACTCCTTTATTTTGTCAAGTTTCAAAGAGCTACTACCAACCATGTTGTATTTAGAGTTCCAAATTCATCTATCTATATAAGAGAGAACAGAGTGAAACCTACATATAAGAACTGCTGCTGTAGATGAACGCTTAAACATAGAAGAACACAATTTGGTGAGCCAGGTGGGATTTGTTTTCTGATCATTACCACCACGTATCATCAAGATTGGGTGAAAAAATATTTGCTGGTATTTCGGAAACTCGTTATTTTTAGAAGCTTGGCAACCTCTTTCCATGAAAGTGCTTTTCCACAGTCTGTGCCTAGGGCTACTTGAAGAGGAAACAAACCATAGAGACAAAACTGAGATCTCCTTTATTTTTTCAAGTTTCAAAGAGCTACTACAAAACATGTTGGAATTAGAGTTCCAAATTCATGTATCTATATAGGAGGGTTGAGAGTGAAACCTAAATATAAAAACTGCTACTGAAGACGAACGCTTCAACCTAGAAGAACACAATTTGGTGAGCCAAGTGGGATTTGTGTACTGATCATTACCACCACGTATCATCAAGATTGGGTGAAAAAATATTTGCTTGTTTTTTGGAAACCCGTTATTTCTTAGAAGCTTGGCAACCCCTCTCAATATAAGTGCTTTTCCACAGTCTATGCATAGGGCTATTTGAAGAGGACAAACCATAGAGACAAAACTGAGAATTCCTTTATTTTGTCAAGTTTCAAAGAGCTACTACAAACCATGTTGGATTTAGAGTTCCAAATTCATCTATCTATATAGGAGAGATGAGAGTGAAAGCTAAATATAAAAACTGCTCTTGTAAACGAATGCTTCAAACTAGAAGAACACAATTTGGTGAGCCAAGTGGGATTTGTGTACTGATCATTACCACCACGTATCATCAAGATTGGGTGAAAAAATATTTGCTGGTATTTCGGAAACTCGTTTTTTCTTAGAAGCTTGGCAACCCCTCTCAATGAAAGTGCTTTTCCACAGTCTGTGCCTAGGGCTACTTGAAGAGGAAACAAACCATAGAGACAAAACTGAGAACTCCTTTATTTTGTCAATTTTCAAAGAGCTACTACAAACCATGTTGGATTTAGAGTTCCAAATTCATCTATCGATATAGGAGAGAACAGAGTGAATCCTACATATAAAAACTGCTACTGTAGACGAACGCTTCAACCTAGAAGAACAAAATTTGGTGAGCCAAGTGAGATTTGTGTACTGATCATTACCACCAAGTATCATCAAGATTGGGTAAAAAAATATTTGCTTGTATTTCAGAAATTCTTCATTTCTTAGAAGCTTGGCAACCGCTCTAAATGAAAGTGCTTTTCCACAGTCTGTGCCTAGGACTACTTGAAGAGGAAACAAACCACAGATACTAAACTGAGAACTCCTTTATTTTGTCAAGTTTCAAAGAGCTACTACAAACCATGTTGGATTTAGAGTTCCAAATTCATCTATCTATATAGGAGAGATGAGAGTGAAAGCTAAATATAAAAACTGCTCCTGGAAACGAAAGCTTCAAACTAGAAGAACACAATTTGGTGAGCCAAGTAGGATTTGTGTACTGATCATTACCACCACGTATCATCAAGATTGGGTGAAAAAATATTTGCTGGTATTTCGGAAACTCGTTATTTCTTAGACGCTTGGCAACCCCACTCAATGAAAGTGCTTTTCCACAGTCTGTGCCTAGGGCTACATGAAAAGGACACAAACCATAAAGACAAAACTGAAAACTCCTTTATTTTGTCAAGTTTCAAAGAGCTACTACCAACCATGTTGTATTTAGAGTTCCAAATTCATCTATCTATATAAGAGAGAACAGAGTGAAACCTACATATAAGAACTGCTGCTGTAGATGAACGCTTAAACATAGAAGAACACAATTTGGTGAGCCAGGTGGGATTTGTTTTCTGATCATTACCACCACGTATCATCAAGATTGGGTGAAAAAATATTTGCTGGTATTTCGGAAACTCGTTATTTTTAGAAGCTTGGCAACCTCTTTCCATGAAAGTGCTTTTCCACAGTCTGTGCCTAGGGCTACTTGAAGAGGAAACAAACCATAGAGACAAAACTGAGATCTCCTTTATTTTTTCAAGTTTCAAAGAGCTACTACAAAACATGTTGGAATTAGAGTTCCAAATTCATGTATCTATATAGGAGGGTTGAGAGTGAAACCTAAATATAAAAACTGCTACTGAAGACGAACGCTTCAACCTAGAAGAACACAATTTGGTGAGCCAAGTGGGATTTGTGTACTGATCATTACCACCACGTATCATCAAGATTGGGTGAAAAAATATTTGCTTGTTTTTTGGAAACCCGTTATTTCTTAGAAGCTTGGCAACCCCTCTCAATATAAGTGCTTTTCCACAGTCTATGCATAGGGCTATTTGAAGAGGACAAACCATAGAGACAAAACTGAGAATTCCTTTATTTTGTCAAGTTTCAAAGAGCTACTACAAACCATGTTGGATTTAGAGTTCCAAATTCATCTATCTATATAGGAGAGATGAGAGTGAAAGCTAAATATAAAAACTGCTCTTGTAAACGAATGCTTCAAACTAGAAGAACACAATTTGGTGAGCCAAGTGGGATTTGTGTACTGATCATTACCACCACGTATCATCAAGATTGGGTGAAAAAATATTTGCTGGTATTTCGGAAACTCGTTTTTTCTTAGAAGCTTGGCAACCCCTCTCAATGAAAGTGCTTTTCCACAGTCTGTGCCTAGGGCTACTTGAAGAGGAAACAAACCATAGAGACAAAACTGAGAACTCCTTTATTTTGTCAATTTTCAAAGAGCTACTACAAACCATGTTGGATTTAGAGTTCCAAATTCATCTATCGATATAGGAGAGAACAGAGTGAATCCTACATATAAAAACTGCTACTGTAGACGAACGCTTCAACCTAGAAGAACAAAATTTGGTGAGCCAAGTGAGATTTGTGTACTGATCATTACCACCAAGTATCATCAAGATTGGGTGAAAAAATATTTGCTTGTATTTCAGAAATTCTTCATTTCTTAGAAGCTTGGCAACCGCTCTAAATGAAAGTGCTTTTCCACAGTCTGTGCCTAGGACTACTTGAAGAGGAAACAAACCACAGATACTAAACTGAGAACTCCTTTATTTTGTCAAGTTTCAAAGAGCTACTACAAACCATGTTGGATTTAGAGTTCCAAATTCATCTATCTATATAGGAGAGATGAGAGTGAAAGCTAAATATAAAAACTGCTCCTGGAAACGAAAGCTTCAAACTAGAAGAACACAATTTGGTGAGCCAAGTAGGATTTGTGTACTGATCATTACCACCACGTATCATCAAGATTGGGTGAAAAAATATTTGCTGGTATTTCGGAAACTCGTTATTTCTTAGACGCTTGGCAACCCCACTCAATGAAAGTGCTTTTCCACAGTCTGTGCCTAGGGCTACATGAAAAGGACACAAACCATAAAGACAAAACTGAAAACTCCTTTATTTTGTCAAGTTTCAAAGAGCTACTACCAACCATGTTGTATTTAGAGTTCCAAATTCATCTATCTATATAAGAGAGAACAGAGTGAAACCTACATATAAGAACTGCTGCTGTAGATGAACGCTTAAACATAGAAGAACACAATTTGGTGAGCCAGGTGGGATTTGTTTTCTGATCATTACCACCACGTATCATCAAGATTGGGTGAAAAAATATTTGCTGGTATTTCGGAAACTCGTTATTTTTAGAAGCTTGGCAACCTCTTTCCATGAAAGTGCTTTTCCACAGTCTGTGCCTAGGGCTACTTGAAGAGGAAACAAACCATAGAGACAAAACTGAGATCTCCTTTATTTTTTCAAGTTTCAAAGAGCTACTACAAAACATGTTGGAATTAGAGTTCCAAATTCATGTATCTATATAGGAGGGTTGAGAGTGAAACCTAAATATAAAAACTGCTACTGAAGACGAACGCTTCAACCTAGAAGAACACAATTTGGTGAGCCAAGTGGGATTTGTGTACTGATCATTACCACCACGTATCATCAAGATTGGGTGAAAAAATATTTGCTTGTTTTTTGGAAACCCGTTATTTCTTAGAAGCTTGGCAACCCCTCTCAATATAAGTGCTTTTCCACAGTCTATGCATAGGGCTATTTGAAGAGGACAAACCATAGAGACAAAACTGAGAATTCCTTTATTTTGTCAAGTTTCAAAGAGCTACTACAAACCATGTTGGATTTAGAGTTCCAAATTCATCTATCTATATAGGAGAGATGAGAGTGAAAGCTAAATATAAAAACTGCTCTTGTAAACGAATGCTTCAAACTAGAAGAACACAATTTGGTGAGCCAAGTGGGATTTGTGTACTGATCATTACCACCACGTATCATCAAGATTGGGTGAAAAAATATTTGCTGGTATTTCGGAAACTCGTTTTTTCTTAGAAGCTTGGCAACCCCTCTCAATGAAAGTGCTTTTCCACAGTCTGTGCCTAGGGCTACTTGAAGAGGAAACAAACCATAGAGACAAAACTGAGAACTCCTTTATTTTGTCAATTTTCAAAGAGCTACTACAAACCATGTTGGATTTAGAGTTCCAAATTCATCTATCGATATAGGAGAGAACAGAGTGAATCCTACATATAAAAACTGCTACTGTAGACGAACGCTTCAACCTAGAAGAACAAAATTTGGTGAGCCAAGTGAGATTTGTGTACTGATCATTACCACCAAGTATCATCAAGATTGGGTAAAAAAATATTTGCTTGTATTTCAGAAATTCTTCATTTCTTAGAAGCTTGGCAACCGCTCTAAATGAAAGTGCTTTTCCACAGTCTGTGCCTAGGACTACTTGAAGAGGAAACAAACCACAGATACTAAACTGAGAACTCCTTTATTTTGTCAAGTTTCAAAGAGCTACTACAAACCATGTTGGATTTAGAGTTCCAAATTCATCTATCTATATAGGAGAGATGAGAGTGAAAGCTAAATATAAAAACTGCTCCTGGAAACGAAAGCTTCAAACTAGAAGAACACAATTTGGTGAGCCAAGTAGGATTTGTGTACTGATCATTACCACCACGTATCATCAAGATTGGGTGAAAAAATATTTGCTGGTATTTCGGAAACTCGTTATTTCTTAGACGCTTGGCAACCCCACTCAATGAAAGTGCTTTTCCACAGTCTGTGCCTAGGGCTACATGAAAAGGACACAAACCATAAAGACAAAACTGAAAACTCCTTTATTTTGTCAAGTTTCAAAGAGCTACTACCAACCATGTTGTATTTAGAGTTCCAAATTCATCTATCTATATAAGAGAGAACAGAGTGAAACCTACATATAAGAACTGCTGCTGTAGATGAACGCTTAAACATAGAAGAACACAATTTGGTGAGCCAGGTGGGATTTGTTTTCTGATCATTACCACCACGTATCATCAAGATTGGGTGAAAAAATATTTGCTGGTATTTCGGAAACTCGTTATTTTTAGAAGCTTGGCAACCTCTTTCCATGAAAGTGCTTTTCCACAGTCTGTGCCTAGGGCTACTTGAAGAGGAAACAAACCATAGAGACAAAACTGAGATCTCCTTTATTTTTTCAAGTTTCAAAGAGCTACTACAAAACATGTTGGAATTAGAGTTCCAAATTCATGTATCTATATAGGAGGGTTGAGAGTGAAACCTAAATATAAAAACTGCTACTGAAGACGAACGCTTCAACCTAGAAGAACACAATTTGGTGAGCCAAGTGGGATTTGTGTACTGATCATTACCACCACGTATCATCAAGATTGGGTGAAAAAATATTTGCTTGTTTTTTGGAAACCCGTTATTTCTTAGAAGCTTGGCAACCCCTCTCAATATAAGTGCTTTTCCACAGTCTATGCATAGGGCTATTTGAAGAGGACAAACCATAGAGACAAAACTGAGAATTCCTTTATTTTGTCAAGTTTCAAAGAGCTACTACAAACCATGTTGGATTTAGAGTTCCAAATTCATCTATCTATATAGGAGAGATGAGAGTGAAAGCTAAATATAAAAACTGCTCTTGTAAACGAATGCTTCAAACTAGAAGAACACAATTTGGTGAGCCAAGTGGGATTTGTGTACTGATCATTACCACCACGTATCATCAAGATTGGGTGAAAAAATATTTGCTGGTATTTCGGAAACTCGTTTTTTCTTAGAAGCTTGGCAACCCCTCTCAATGAAAGTGCTTTTCCACAGTCTGTGCCTAGGGCTACTTGAAGAGGAAACAAACCATAGAGACAAAACTGAGAACTCCTTTATTTTGTCAATTTTCAAAGAGCTACTACAAACCATGTTGGATTTAGAGTTCCAAATTCATCTATCGATATAGGAGAGAACAGAGTGAATCCTACATATAAAAACTGCTACTGTAGACGAACGCTTCAACCTAGAAGAACAAAATTTGGTGAGCCAAGTGAGATTTGTGTACTGATCATTACCACCAAGTATCATCAAGATTGGGTAAAAAAATATTTGCTTGTATTTCAGAAATTCTTCATTTCTTAGAAGCTTGGCAACCGCTCTAAATGAAAGTGCTTTTCCACAGTCTGTGCCTAGGACTACTTGAAGAGGAAACAAACCACAGATACTAAACTGAGAACTCCTTTATTTTGTCAAGTTTCAAAGAGCTACTACAAACCATGTTGGATTTAGAGTTCCAAATTCATCTATCTATATAGGAGAGATGAGAGTGAAAGCTAAATATAAAAACTGCTCCTGGAAACGAAAGCTTCAAACTAGAAGAACACAATTTGGTGAGCCAAGTAGGATTTGTGTACTGATCATTACCACCACGTATCATCAAGATTGGGTGAAAAAATATTTGCTGGTATTTCGGAAACTCGTTATTTCTTAGACGCTTGGCAACCCCACTCAATGAAAGTGCTTTTCCACAGTCTGTGCCTAGGGCTACATGAAAAGGACACAAACCATAAAGACAAAACTGAAAACTCCTTTATTTTGTCAAGTTTCAAAGAGCTACTACCAACCATGTTGTATTTAGAGTTCCAAATTCATCTATCTATATAAGAGAGAACAGAGTGAAACCTACATATAAGAACTGCTGCTGTAGATGAACGCTTAAACATAGAAGAACACAATTTGGTGAGCCAGGTGGGATTTGTTTTCTGATCATTACCACCACGTATCATCAAGATTGGGTGAAAAAATATTTGCTGGTATTTCGGAAACTCGTTATTTTTAGAAGCTTGGCAACCTCTTTCCATGAAAGTGCTTTTCCACAGTCTGTGCCTAGGGCTACTTGAAGAGGAAACAAACCATAGAGACAAAACTGAGATCTCCTTTATTTTTTCAAGTTTCAAAGAGCTACTACAAAACATGTTGGAATTAGAGTTCCAAATTCATGTATCTATATAGGAGGGTTGAGAGTGAAACCTAAATATAAAAACTGCTACTGAAGACGAACGCTTCAACCTAGAAGAACACAATTTGGTGAGCCAAGTGGGATTTGTGTACTGATCATTACCACCACGTATCATCAAGATTGGGTGAAAAAATATTTGCTTGTTTTTTGGAAACCCGTTATTTCTTAGAAGCTTGGCAACCCCTCTCAATATAAGTGCTTTTCCACAGTCTATGCATAGGGCTATTTGAAGAGGACAAACCATAGAGACAAAACTGAGAATTCCTTTATTTTGTCAAGTTTCAAAGAGCTACTACAAACCATGTTGGATTTAGAGTTCCAAATTCATCTATCTATATAGGAGAGATGAGAGTGAAAGCTAAATATAAAAACTGCTCTTGTAAACGAATGCTTCAAACTAGAAGAACACAATTTGGTGAGCCAAGTGGGATTTGTGTACTGATCATTACCACCACGTATCATCAAGATTGGGTGAAAAAATATTTGCTGGTATTTCGGAAACTCGTTTTTTCTTAGAAGCTTGGCAACCCCTCTCAATGAAAGTGCTTTTCCACAGTCTGTGCCTAGGGCTACTTGAAGAGGAAACAAACCATAGAGACAAAACTGAGAACTCCTTTATTTTGTCAATTTTCAAAGAGCTACTACAAACCATGTTGGATTTAGAGTTCCAAATTCATCTATCGATATAGGAGAGAACAGAGTGAATCCTACATATAAAAACTGCTACTGTAGACGAACGCTTCAACCTAGAAGAACAAAATTTGGTGAGCCAAGTGAGATTTGTGTACTGATCATTACCACCAAGTATCATCAAGATTGGGTGAAAAAATATTTGCTTGTATTTCAGAAATTCTTCATTTCTTAGAAGCTTGGCAACCGCTCTAAATGAAAGTGCTTTTCCACAGTCTGTGCCTAGGACTACTTGAAGAGGAAACAAACCACAGATACTAAACTGAGAACTCCTTTATTTTGTCAAGTTTCAAAGAGCTACTACAAACCATGTTGGATTTAGAGTTCCAAATTCATCTATCTATATAGGAGAGATGAGAGTGAAAGCTAAATATAAAAACTGCTCCTGGAAACGAAAGCTTCAAACTAGAAGAACACAATTTGGTGAGCCAAGTAGGATTTGTGTACTGATCATTACCACCACGTATCATCAAGATTGGGTGAAAAAATATTTGCTGGTATTTCGGAAACTCGTTATTTCTTAGACGCTTGGCAACCCCACTCAATGAAAGTGCTTTTCCACAGTCTGTGCCTAGGGCTACATGAAAAGGACACAAACCATAAAGACAAAACTGAAAACTCCTTTATTTTGTCAAGTTTCAAAGAGCTACTACCAACCATGTTGTATTTAGAGTTCCAAATTCATCTATCTATATAAGAGAGAACAGAGTGAAACCTACATATAAGAACTGCTGCTGTAGATGAACGCTTAAACATAGAAGAACACAATTTAGTGAGCCAGGTGGGATTTGTTTTCTGATCATTACCACCACGTATCATCAAGATTGGGTGAAAAAATATTTGCTGGTATTTCGGAAACTCGTTATTTTTAGAAGATTGGCAACCTCTTTCCATGAAAGTGCTTTTCCACAGTCTGTGCCTAGGGCTACTTGAAGAGGAAACAAACCATAGAGACAAAACTGAGATCTCCTTTATTTTTTCAAGTTTCAAAGAGCTACTACAAAACATGTTGGAATTAGAGTTCCAAATTCATGTATCTATATAGGAGGGTTGAGAGTGAAACCTAAATATAAAAACTGCTACTGAAGACGAACGCTTCAACCTAGAAGAACAAAATTTGGTGAGCCAAGTGGGATTTGTGTACTGATCATTACCACCACGTATCATCAAGATTGGGTGAAAAAATATTTGCTTGTTTTTTGGAAACCCGTTATTTCTTAGAAGCTTGGCAACCCCTCTCAATATAAGTGCTTTTCCACAGACTATGCATAGGGCTATTTGAAGAGGACAAACCATAGAGACAAAACTGAGAATTCCTTTATTTTGTCAAGTTTCAAAGAGCTACTACAAACCATGTTGGATTTAGAGTTCCAAATTCATCTATCTATATAGGAGAGATGAGAGTGAAAGCTAAATATAAAAACTGCTCTTGTAAACGAATGCTTCAAACTAGAAGAACACAATTTGGTGAGCCAAGTGGGATTTGTGTACTGATCATTACCACCACGTATCATCAAGATTGGGTGAAAAAATATTTGCTGGTATTTCGGAAACTCGTTTTTTCTTAGAAGCTTGGCAACCCCTCTCAATGAAAGTGCTTTTCCACAGTCTGTGCCTAGGGCTACTTGAAGAGGAAACAAACCATAGAGACAAAACTGAGAACTCCTTTATTTTGTCAATTTTCAAAGAGCTACTACAAACCATGTTGGATTTAGAGTTCCAAATTCATCTATCGATATAGGAGAGAACAGAGTGAATCCTACATATAAAAACTGCTACTGTAGACGAACGCTTCAACCTAGAAGAACAAAATTTGGTGAGCCAAGTGAGATTTGTGTAGTGATCATTACCACCAAGTATCATCAAGATTGGGTGAAAAAATATTTGCTTGTATTTCAGAAATTCTTCATTTCTTAGAAGCTTGGCAACCGCTCTAAATGAAAGTGCTTTTCCACAGTCTGTGCCTAGGACTACTTGAAGAGGAAACAAACCACAGATACTAAACTGAGAACTCCTTTATTTTGTCAAGTTTCAAAGAGCTACTACAAACCATGTTGGATTTAGAGTTCCAAATTCATCTATCTATATAGGAGAGATGAGAGTGAAAGCTAAATATAAAAACTGCTCCTGGAAACGAAAGCTTAAAACTAGAAGAACACAATTTGGTGAGCCAAGTAGGATTTGTGTACAGATCATTACCACCACGTATCATCAAGATTGGGTGAAAAAATATTTGCTGGTATTTCGGAAACTCGTTATTTCTTAGACGCTTGGCAACCCCACTCAATGAAAGTGCTTTTCCACAGTCTGTGCCTAGGGCTACATGAAAAGGACACAAACCATAAAGACAAAACTGAAAACTCCTTTATTTTGTCAAGTTTCAAAGAGCTACTACCAACCATGTTGTATTTAGAGTTCCAAATTCATCTATCTATATAAGAGAGAACAGAGTGAAACCTACATATAAGAACTGCTGCTGTAGATGAACGCTTAAACATAGAAGAACACAATTTGGTGAGCCAGGTGGGATTTGTTTTCTGATCATTACCACCACGTATCATCAAGATTGGGTGAAAAAATATTTGCTGGTATTTCGGAAACTCGTTATTTTTAGAAGCTTGGCAACCTCTTTCCATGAAAGTGCTTTTCCACAGTCTGTGCCTAGGGCTACTTGAAGAGGAAACAAACCATAGAGACAAAACTGAGATCTCCTTTATTTTTTCAAGTTTCAAAGAGGTACTACAAAACATGTTGGAATTAGAGTTCCAAATTCATGTATCTATATAGGAGGGTTGAGAGTGAAACCTAAATATAAAAACTGCTACTGAAGACGAACGCTTCAACCTAGAAGAACACAATTTGGTGAGCCAAGTGGGATTTGTGTACTGATCATTACCACCCACGTATCATCAAGATTGGGTGAAAAAATATTTGCTTGTTTTTTGGAAACCCGTTATTTCTTAGAAGCTTGGCAACCCCTCTAAATATAAGTGCTTTTCCACAGTCTATGCATAGGGCTATTTCAAGAGGACAAACCATAGAGACAAAACTGAGAATTCCTTTATTTTGTCAAGTTTCAAAGAGCTACTACAAACCATGTTGGATTTAGAGTTCCAAATTCATCTATCTATATAGGAGAGATGAGAGTGAAAGCTAAATATAAAAACTGCTACTCTAGATGAACGCTTCTACCTAGAAGAACACAATTTTGTGAGCCAAGTGGGATTTGTGTACTGATCATTACCACCACGTATCATCAAGATTGGGTGAAAAAATATTTGCTGGTATTTCGGAAACTCGTTATTTCTTAGAAGCTTGGCAACCCTCTCAATTAAAGTGCTTTTCCACAGTCTGTGCCTAGGGCTACTTGAAGAGGAAAAAAACCATAGAGACATAACTGAGAACTCCTTTATTTCGTCAAGTTTCAAAGAGCTACTACAAACCATGTTGGATTTAGAGTTCCAAATTCATCTATCTATATAGGAGAGAACATAGTGAAACCTAAATATAAAAACTGCTACTGTAGACGAACGCTTCAACATAGAAGAACAAAATTTGGTGAGCCAAGTGGGATTTGTGTACTGATCATTACCACCAAGTATCATCAAGATTGGGTGAAAATATTTGCTGGTATTTCAGAAATTCGTTATTTCTTAGATGCTTGGCAACCCCTCTCAATGAAAGTGCTATTCCACATTCTGTGCCTAGGGCTACTTGAAGAGGAAACAAACCATAGAGACTAAACTGAGAACTCCTTTATTTTGTCAAGTTTCAAAGAGCTACTACAAACCATGTTTGATTTAGAGTTCCAAATTCATCTATCTATATAGGAGAGAACAGAGTGAAACCTAAATACAAAATCTGCTACTTTAGATGAACGTTTCAACAGGGAAGAACAAAATTTGGTGAGCCAAGTGGGATTTGTGTACTGATTATTACCACCAGGTATCATCAAGATTGGGTGAAAAAATATTTGCTGGTATTTCGGAAATTCGTTATTTCTTAGAAGCTTGGCAACCCCTCTCAATGAAAGTGCTTTTGCACAGTCTGTGCCTAGGGCTACTTGAAGAGGAAACAAATCATAGAGACAAAACTGAGAACTCCTTTATTTTGTCAAGTTTCAAAGAGCTACTACAAACCATGTTTGATTTAGAGTTCCAAATTCATCTATCTATATAGGAGAGAACAGAGTGAAACCTAAATATAAAAACTGCTACTGTAGATGAACGCTTCAACCTAGAAGAACACAATTTGGTGAGCCAAGTGGGATTTGTGTACTGATCATTACCACCAAGTATCATCAAGATTGGGTGAAAAAATATTTGCCCGTATTTCGTAAACTCGTTATCTCTTAGAAGCTTGGCAACCCCTTTCAATGAAAGTGCTTTTCCACAGTCTTGTCCTAGGGATACTTGAATAGGAAACAAACCATAGAGACAAAACTGAGAACTTCTTTATTTTGTCAAGTTTCAAAGAGCTACTACAAACCATGTTGGATTTAGAGTTCCAAATTCATCTATCTATATAGGAGAGAACATAGAAAAACCTGAATATAAAAACTGCTACTATAGACGAACGCTTCAATCTAGAAGAACACAGTTTTGTGAGCCAAGTGGGATTTGTGTACTGATCATTACCACCGAGTATCATCAAGATTGGGTGAAAAAATATTTGCTGGTATTTCGGAAACTGGTTATCTCTTAGAAGCTTGGCAACCGCTTTCAATGAAAGTGCTTTTCCACAGTCTTGTCCTAGGGCTACTTGAAGAGGAAACAAACCATAGAGACAAAACTGAGAACTCCTTTATTTGTCACGTTTCAAAGAGCTACTACAAACCATGTTGGATTTAGAGTTCCAAATTCATCTATCTATATAGGAGAGAACAGAGTGAAACCTAAATAGAAAAACTGCTACTGTAGACTAACGCTTCTACCTAGAAGAACACAATTTGGTGAGCCAAGTGGGATTTGTGTACTGATCATTACCACCACGTATCATCAAGATTGGGTGAAAAAATATTTGCTGGTATTTCGGAAATTCGTTATTTCTTAGATGCTTGGCAACCCCTCTCAATGAAAGTGCTATTCCACATTCTGTGCCTAGGGCTACTTGAAGAGGAAACAAACCATAGAGACTAATCTGAGAACTCCTTTATTTTGTCAAGTTTCAAAAAGCTACTACAAACCATGTTAGATATTGATTTAAAAATTCATCTATCTATATAGGAGAGAACAGAGTGAAACCTAAGTACAAAAACTGCTACTTTAGACGAACATTTCAACAGAGAAGAACAAAATTTGGTGAGCCAAGTGGGATTTGTGTACTGATTATTACCACCACGTATCATCAAGATTGGGTGAAAAAATATTTGCTGGTATTTCGGAAACTCGTTATTTCTTAAAAGCTTGGCAACCCCTCTCAATGAAAGTGCTTTTCCACAGTCTGTGCCTAGGGCTACTTGAAGAGGAAACAAACCCTAGAGACAAAACTGAGATCTCCTTTATTTTGTCAAGTTTCAAAAAGCTACTACAAACCATGTTGGATTTAGAGTTCCAAATTCATCTATCTATATAAGAGAGAGGAGAGTGAAACCTAAATATAATAACTGCTACGGAAGACGAATGCTTTAACCTAGAAGAACACAATTTGGTGAGCCAAGTGAGATTTGTGTAATTGTCATTACCACCCCGTATTATCAAGATTGGGTGAAAAAATATTTGCTGGTATTTCGGAAACTCGTTATTTCTTAGAAGCTTGGCAGCCGCTCTCAATGGAAGTGCTTTTCCACAGTCTGTGCTTTGGGCTACTTGAAGAGGAAACAAACCATAGAGACAAAACTGAGAACTCCTTTATTTTGTCTAGTTTCACAGAGCTACTGCAAACCATGTTGGATTCAGAGTTCCAAAATCATCTATCTATATAGGAGAGAACAAAGTGAAACCTAAACATAAAAACTGCTACTGTAAACGAATGCTTCAACCTAGAAGAACACAATTTGGTGAGCCAAGTGGGATTTGTGTACTGATCATTACCACCAAGTATCATCAAGATTGGGTGAATAAATATTTGCTGGTATTTCGGAAACTCGTTATTCCTTAGAAGTTTGGCAACCCCTCTGAATGAAAGCGCTTTTCCTCTCTCTGTGCCTAGGGCTACTTGAAGAGGAAACAAACCATAGAGACTAACCTGAGAACTCCTTTATTTTCTCAAGTTTCAAAGAGCTACTACAAACCATGTTGGATTTGGAGTTCCAAATTCATCTAACTATATAGGAGAGAACAGAGTGAAACCTAAATATAAAAACTGCTACTGTAGACGAACGTTTCAACCCAGAAGAACAAAATTTGGTGAGCCAAGTGAGATTAGTGTACTGATCATTACCACCAAGAATCATCAGGATTGAGTGAAAAAATATTTCCCAGTATTTCGGTAACTCATTGTTTCTTAGAAGCTTGGCAACCCCTCTCAATGAAAGTGCTTCTCCACAGTCTGTGCCTAGGGTTACGTGAAGAGGAAAAAACCATAGAGACAAAACTGAGAACTGCTTTATTTTGTCAAGTTTCAAAAAGCTACTACAAACCATGTTGGATTTAGAGTTCCAAATTCATCAATCTATATAGGAGAGATGAGAGTGAAACCTAAATATAAAAACTGCTACTGTAGACGAACGCTTCAACCTAGAAGAACACAATTTGGTGAGACAAGTGAGATTTGTGTATTGATCATTACCACCACGTATAATCAAGATTGGGTGAAAAAATATTTGCTGGTATTTCGGAAACTCGTTCTTTCTTAGAAGCTTGGCAACCCCTCTCAATGAAAATGCTTTTCCACAGTCTGGGCCTAGGGCTACATGAAGAGGAAACAAACCATAGAGACAAAACGGAGAACTCCTTTATTATCTCAAGTTTAAAAGAGCTACTACAAACCATGTTGGATTTAGAGTTCCAAATTCATCTCTCTATATAGGAGAGATGAGAGTGAAACCTAAATATAAAAACTGCTACTGTAGACGAACGCTTCAACCTAGAAGAACACAATTTGGTGAGCCAAGTGGGATTTGTGTACTGATCAATACCACCAAGTATCATCAAGATTGGGTGAAAAAATATTTGCTGGTACTTCAGAAATTCGTTATTGCTTAGATGCTTGGCAACCCCTCTCAATGAAAGTGCTATGCCACATTCTGTGCCTAGGGCTACTTGAAGAGGAAACAAACCATAGAGACTAAACTGATAACTCCTTTATTTTGTCAAGTTTCAAAAAGCTACTACAAACCATGTTAGATATTGATTTCCAAATTCATCTATTTATATAGGAAGAGAACAGAGTGAAACCTAAATACAAAAACTGTTATTTTAGACGAACATTTCAACAGAGAAGAACAAAATTTGGTGAGCCAAGTGGGATTTGTGTACTGATTAATACCACCACGTATCATCAAGATTGGGTGAAAAAATATTTGCTGGTATTTCGGAAACTCGTTATTTCTTAGAAGCTTGGCAACCCCTCTCAATGAAAGTGCTTTTCCACAGTCTGTGCCTAGGGCTACTTGAAGAGGAAACAAACCCTAGAGACAAAACTGAGATCTCCTTTATTTTGTCAAGTTTCAATAAGCTACTACAAACCATGTTGGATTTAGAGTTCCAAATTCATCTATCTATATAGGAGAGATGAGAGTGAAACCTAAATATAATAACTGCTACGGGAGACGAATGCTTCAAACTAGAAGAACAAAATTTGGTGAGCCAAGTGAGATTTGTGTACTTATCATTACCACCCCGTATTATCAAGATTGGGTGAAAAAATATTTGCTGGTATTTCGGAAACTCGTTATTTCCTAGAAGCTTGGCAACCGCTCTCAATGGAAGTGCTTTTCCACAGTCTGTGCCTTGGGCTACTTGAAGAGGAAACAAACCATAGAGACAAAACTGAGAACTCCTTTATTTTGTCTAGTTTCAAAGAGCTACTACAAACCATGTTGGATTTAGAATTCCAAAATCATCTATCTATATAGGAGAGAACAAAGTGAAACCTAAAAATAAAAACTGCTACTGTAATCGAATGCTTCAACCTAGAAGAACACAATTTGGTGAGCCAAGTGGGATTTGTGTACTGATCATTACCACCAAGTATCATCAAGATTGGGTGAAAAAGTATTTGCTGGTATTTCGGAAACTCGTTATTCCTTAGAAGCTTGGCAACCCCTCTTAATGAAAGTGCTTCTCCACAGTCTGTGCCTAGGGCTACTTGAAGAGGAAACAAACCATAGAGACAAAACGGAGAACTCCTTTATTTTGTCAAGTTTCAAAGAGCTACAACAATCCATGTAGGATTGAGAGTTCCAAATTCATCTATCTATATAGGAGAGAACAGAGTGAAACATAAATATAAAAACTGCTACTGTAGACGAACGCTTCAACATAGAAGAACTAAATTTGGGGAGCCAAGTGGGATTTGTACTGATCATTACCACCATGTATCATAAAGATTGGGTTAAAAAATATTTGCTGGTATTTCAGAAATTCGTTATTTCTTAGATGCTTGGCAACCCCTCTCAATGAAAGTGCTATTCCACATTCTGTGCCTAGGGCTACTTGAAGAGGAAACAAACCATAGGGACTAAACTGAGAACTCCTTTATTTTGTGAAGTTTCCAAAAGCTACTACAAACCATGTTAGATATTGATTTCCAAATTCATCTATCTATATAGGAGAGAACAGAGTGAAACCTAAATACAAAAACTGCTACTTTAGAAGAAGGTTTCAACAGAGAAGAACAAAATTTGGTGAGCCAAGTGGGATTTGTGTACTGATTAATACCACCACGTATCATCAAGATTGGGTGAAAAAATATTTGCTGGTATTTCGGAAACTCGTTATGTCTTAAAAGCTTGGCAACCCCTCTCAATGAAAGTGCTTTTCCACAGTCTGTGCCTAGGGCTACTTGAAGAGGAAACAAACCCTAGAGACAAAACTGAGATCTCCTTTATTTTGTCAAGTTTCAAAAAGCTACTACAAACCATGTTGGATTTAGAGTTCCAAATTCATCTATCTATATAAGAGAGAGGAGAGTGAAACCTGAATATAATAACTGCTACGGAAGACGAATGCTTTAACCTAGAAGAACACAATTTGGTGAGCCAAGTGAGATTTGTGTAATTGTCATTACCACCCCGTATTATCAAGATTGGGTGAAAAAATATTTGCTGGTATTTCGGAAACTCGTTATTTCTTAGAAGCTTGGCAACCGCTCTCAATGGAAGTGCTTTTCCACAGTCTGTGCTTTGGGCTACTTGAAGAGGAAACAAACCATAGAGACAAAACTGAGAACTCCTTTATTTTGTCTAGTTTCACAGAGCTACTGCAAACCATGTTGGATTCAGAGTTCCAAAATCATCTATCTATATAGGAGAGAACAAAGTGAAACCTAAAAATAAAAACTGCTACTGTAAACGAATGCTTCAACCTAGAAAAACACAATTTGGTCAGCCAAGTGGGATTTGTGTACTGATCATTACCACCAAGTATCATCAAGATTCGGTGAATAAATATTTGCTGGTATTTCGGAAACTCGTTATTCCTTAGAAGTTTGGCAACCCCTCTGAATGAAAGCGCTTTTCCTCTGTCTGTGCCTAGGGCTACTTGAAGTGGAAACAAACCATAGAGACTAAACTGAGAACTCCTTTATTTTCTCAAGTTTCAAAGAGCTACTATAAACCATGTTGGATTTGGAGTTCCAAATTCATCTAACTATATAGGAGAGAACAGAGTGAAACCTAAATATAAAAACTGCTACTGTAGACGAACGTTTCAACCTAGAAGAACAAAATTTGGTGAGCCAAGTGAGACTTGTGTACTGATAATTACCACCAAAAATCATCAGGATTGAGTGAAAAAATATTTCCCGGTATTTCGGTAACTCGTTGTTTCTTAGAAGCTTGGCAACCCCTCTCAATGAAAGTGCTTCTCCACAGTCTGTGCCTAGGGCTACTTGAAGAGGAAAAAACCATAGAGACAAAACTGAGAACTCCTTTATTTTGTCAAGTTTCAAAGAGCTACTACAAACCATGTTGGATTTAGAGTTCCAAATTCATCAGTCTATATAGGAGAGATGAGAGTGAAACCTAAATATAAAAACTGCTACTGTAGACGAACGCTTCAACCTACAAGAACACAATTTGGTGAGCCAAGTGGGATTTGTGTACTGATCATTACCACCACGTATCATCAAGATTGGGTGAAAAAATATTTGCTGGTATTTCGGAAACCCGTAATTTCTTGGAAGCTAGGCAACCCCCGTCAATGAAAGCGCTTTTCCACATTCTGTGCCATGGGCTATGTGAAGAGGAAACAAACCATAGAGACAAAACTGAGAACTCCTTTATTTTGTCAAGTTTCAAAGAGCTACAACAATCCATGTAGGATTTAGAGTTCCATATTCATCTATCTATATAGGAGAGAACAGAGTGAAACCTAAATATAAAAACTGCTACTGTAGACGAAGGCTTCAACATAGAAGAACTAAATTTGGGGAGCCAAGTGGGATTTGTACTGATCATTACCACCATGTATCATAAAGATTGGGTTAAAAAATATTTGCTGGTATTTCAGAAATTCGTTATTTCTTAGATGCTTGGCAACCCTCTCAATGAAAGTGCTATTCCACATTCTGTGCCTAGGGCTACTTGAAGAGGAAACAAACCATAGGGACTAAACTGAGAACTCCTTTATTTTCGAAGTTTCCAAAAGCTACTACAAACCATGTTAGATATTGATTTCCAAATTCATCTATCTATATAGGAGAGAACAGAGTGAAACCTAAATACAAAAACTGCTACTTTAGAAGAAGGTTTCAACAGAGAAGAACAAAATTTGGTGAGCCAAGTGGGATTTATGTACTGATTAATACCACCACGTATCATCAAGATTGGGTGAAAAAATATTTGCTGGTATTTCGGAAACTCGTTATGTCTTAAAAGCTTGGCAACCCCTCTCAATGAAAGTGCTTTTCCACAGTCTGTGCCTAGGGCTACTTGAAGAGGAAACAAACCCTAGAGACAAAACTGAGATCTCCTTTATTTTGTCAA
This sequence comes from Callospermophilus lateralis, assembly GCF_048772815.1. Lineage (NCBI taxonomy): Eukaryota > Metazoa > Chordata > Mammalia > Rodentia > Sciuridae > Callospermophilus > Callospermophilus lateralis. The sequence goes on from NW_027515569.1 coordinate 25,875, forward strand.
GTTTCAAAAGCTACTACAAACCATGTTGGATTTAGAGTTCCAAATTCATCTATCTATATAAGAGAGAGGAGAGTGAAACCTAAATATAATAACTGCTACGGAAGACGAATGCTTTAACCTAGAAGAACACAATTTGGTGAGCCAAGTGAGATTTGTGTAATTGTCATTACCACCCCGTATTATCAAGATTGGGTGAAAAAATATTTGCTGGTATTTCGGAAACTCGTTATTTCTTAGAAGCTTGGCAACCGCTCTCAATGGAAGTGCTTTTCCACAGTCTGTGCTTTGGGCTACTTGAAGATTAAACAAACCATAGAGACAAAACTGAGAACTCCTTTATTTTGTCTAGTTTCAAAGAGCTACTACAAACCATGTTGGATTTAGAGTGCCAAATTCATCTATCTATATGAGAGAGAACAGAGTGAATCCTAAATATAAAAACTGCCACTGTAGACGAACGCTTAAACCTAGAAGAACACAATTTGGTGAGCCAAGTGGGATTTGTGTACTGATCATTACCACCAAGTATCTTAAAGCCTGGTTGAGAAAATATTTGCTGATATTTCGGAAACTCGTTATTTCTCAGAAGCTTGGCAACCCCTGTCAATGAAAGAGCTTTTCCACAGTCTGTGCCTAGGGCTTCTTGAAGAGGAAACAAACCATAGAGACAAAACTGAGAACATCTTTATTTTGTCAAGTTTCAAAGAGCTACTACAAACCATGTTGGATTTAGAGTTCCAAATTCATCTACCTATATAGGAGAGAACAGAGTGAAACCTAAAAATAAAAACTGCTACTGTAAACGAACGCTTGAAGCTAGAAGAACACAATTTGGTGAGCCAAGTTGGATTTGTGTACTTCTCATTACCACCACGTATCATCAAGATTGGGTGAAGAAATATTTTCTTGCATTTAAGACACTCGAAATTTTTTGGAAGCTTGGCAACCCCTTTCAATTAAAGTGCTTTTCCACAGTCTCTGCTAAGGGCTACATGAAGAGGAAACAAATCATAGAGACAAAACTGAGAACTCATTTATTTTGTAAAGTTTCAAAGAGCTACTACAAACCATGTTGGATTTAGAGTTCCAAATTCATCTATCTATATAGGAGAGAACAGAGTGAAACCTAAAAATAAAAACTGCTACTGTAAACGAACGCTTCAACCTAGAAGAACTAAATTTGGAGAGTGAAGTAGGATTTGTGTACCGATCATTACGACCAAGTATCACCAAGATTGGGTGAAAAAATATTTGCTGGTATTTTGGAAACTCGTTATTTCTTAGAAGCTTGGCAACCCCTCACAATGAAAGTGCTTTTCAACAGTCTGTGCCTAGGGCTACTTGAAGAGGAAACAAACCATAGAGACAAAACTGAGAACTCTTTTATTTTGTCAAGTTTCAAAGAGTTACTACAAACCATGTTGCATTTAGAGTTCCAAATTCTTCTATCTATATAGGAGAGACAGAGGGACACCTAAATATAAAAACTGCTACTATAGACGAACGCTTCAACATAGAAGAACACAATTTCGTGAGCCAAGTGGAATTTGTGTACTGATCATTACCACCAAATATCATCAAGATGGGTGAAAAAATATTTGCTGTTATTTCGGAAACTCGTAACTTTTTGGAAGCTTGGCAACCCGTTTCAATGAAATTTTTTTTCCACAGTGTCTTCTTAGGGCTACTTGAAGAGGAAACAAACCACAGAGACAAAACTGAGAACCTCTTTATTTTGTCAATTTTCATGAGCTACTACAAACCATGTTGGATTTAGAGTTCCAAATACATCTATCTATATAGGAGAGAACACAGGGAAACCTAAGTATATAAACTGCTACTGTAGAAGAACTCTTCAACCTAGAAGAACAAAATTTGGTGAGCCAAGTGGGATTTGTGTACTGATCATTACCACCAAGTATCATCAAGATTTGGTGAAAAAATATTTGCTGGTATTTCGGAAACTCGTTATTTCTTAGAAGCTTGGCAACCCCTCTCAATGAAAGTGCTTTTCCACTGTCTGTGCCTAGGGCTACTTGAAGAGGAAACAAACCATAGAGACTAAACTGAGAAATCCTTTATTTTGTCAAGTTTCAAAGAGCTAATACAAACCATGTTGGATTTAGAGTTCCAAATTCATCTATCTATATAGGAGAGAACAGAGTGAAACCTAAATATAAAAACTGCTAATGTAGACGAACGCTTCAACCTAGAAGAACAAAATTTGGTGAGCCAAGTGGGATTTGTGTACTGATCATTACCACCAAGTATCATCAAGATTGGGTGAAAAAATATTTGCTGGTATTTCAGAAACTCGTTATTTCTTAGAAGCTTGGCAACCCCTCTCAATGAAAGTGCTTTTCCACAGTCTGTGCCTAGGGCTACTTGAAGAGGAAACAAACGATATTGACAAAACTGAGAACTCCTTTTTTTTGTCAAGTTTCATAGAGCTACTACAAACCATGTTGGATTTAGAGTTCCAAATTCATCTATCTATATAAAAGAGAACAGAGTGAAACCCAAAAATAAAAACTGCTACTGTAAACGAAAGCTTAAACCTAGAAGAACAGAATTTGTTGAGCCAAGTGAGATTTGTGTACTTGACATTGCCACCACGTATCATCAAGATCGGGTGAAAAAACATTTGCTGGTATATCGGAAACTCTTAATTTCTTGGAAGCTTGCCAACCCCTTTCAATGAAAGTGCTTTCCCACAGTCGGTGCATAGGGCTACTTGAAGAGGAAACAAACCATAGAGACTAAACTGAGAACTACTTTATTTTGTCAAGTTTCAAAGAGCTACTACAAACCATGTTGGATTCAAAATTCCAAATTCATCTATCTATATAAGAGAGAACAGAGTGAAACCTACATATATAAACTGGTGCTGTAGACGAACGCTTCAAATTAAAAGATCACAATTTGGTGAGCCAAGTGGGATTTGTGTACTGATCATTACCACCAAGTATCATCAAGATTGGGTGAAAAAATATTTGCTGGTATCTCGGAAACTCGTTATTTCTTAGAATCTTGGCAACCCCTGTCAATGAAAGTGCTTTTCCACAGTCTGTGCCTAGGGCTACTTGAAGAGGAAACAAACCATATTGACAAAACTGAGAACTCCTTTTTTTTGTCAAGTTTCATAGAGCTACTACAAACTATGTTGGATTTAGAGTTCCAAATTCATCTATCTATATAAAAGAGAACAGAGTGAAACCCAAAAATAAAAACTGCTACTGTAAACGAAAGCTTAAACCTAGAAGAACAGAATTTGGTGAGCCAAGTGAGATTTGTGTACTTGACATTGCCAAAACGTATCATCAAGATTGGGTGAAAAAACATTTGCTGGTATATCGGGAACTCTTAATTTCTTGGAAGCTTGCCAACCCCTTTCAATGAAAGTGCTTTCCCACAGTCGGTGCATAGGGCTACTTGAAGAGGAAACAAACCATAGAGACTAAACTGAGAACTACTTTATTTTGTCAAGTTTCAAAGAGCTACTACAAACCATGTTGAATTCAAAATTCCAAATTCATCTATCTATATAAGAGAGAACAGAGTGAAACCTACATATAAAAACTGGTGCTGTAGACGAACGCTTCAAATTAAAAGATCACAATTTGGTGAGCCAAGTGGGATTTGTGTACTGATCATTACCACCAAGTATCATCAAGATTGGGTGAAAAAATATTTGCTGGTATCTCGGAAACTCGTTATTTCTTAGAATCTTGGCAACCCCTGTCAATGAAAGTGCTTTTCCACAGTCTGTGCCTAGGGCTACTTGAAGAGGAAACAAACCATATTGACAAAACTGAGAACTCCTTTTTTTTGTCAAGTTTCATAGAGCTACTACAAACTATGTTGGATTTAGAGTTCCAAATTCATCTATCTATATAAAAGAGAACAGAGTGAAACCCAAAAATAAAAACTGCTACTGTAAACGAAAGCTTAAACCTAGAAGAACAGAATTTGGTGAGCCAAGTGAGATTTGTGTACTTGACATTGCCAAAACGTATCATCAAGATTGGGTGAAAAAACATTTGCTGGTATATCGGGAACTCTTAATTTCTTGGAAGCTTGCCAACCCCTTTCAATGAAAGTGCTTTCCCACAGTCGGTGCATAGGGCTACTTGAAGAGGAAACAAACCATAGAGACTAAACTGAGAACTACTTTATTTTGTCAAGTTTCAAAGAGCTACTACAAACCATGTTGAATTCAAAATTCCAAATTCATCTATCTATATAAGAGAGAACAGAGTGAAACCTACATATAAAAACTGGTGCTGTAGACGAACGCTTCAAATTAAAAGATCACAATTTGGTGAGCCAAGTGGGATTTGTGTACTGATCATTACCACCAAGTATCATCAAGATTGGGTGAAAAAATATTTGCTGGTATTTCGGAAACTCGTTATTTCTTAGAATCTTGGCAACCCCTGTCAATTAAAGTGCTTTTTCACAGTCTGTGCCTAGGGCTACTTGAAGAGGAAACAAACCATAGAGACTAAACTGAGAACTACTTTCTTTTCTCAAGTGTCATAGAGCTACTACAAACAATGTTGGATTTAGAGTTCCAAATTCATCTATCTATATAGGAGAGAACAGAGTGAAACCCAAAAATAAAAACTGCTACTGTAAACAAACGCTTAAACCTAGAAGAACAAAATTTGGTGAGCCAAGTGTGATTTGTGTACTTGTCATTGCCACCACGTATGATCAAGATTGGGTGAAAAAATATTTGCTGGTATATCGGAAACTGGTAATTTCTTGGAAGCTTGGCAAACACTCTCAATGAAAGTGCTTTTCCACACTCTGTGCCTAGGGCTACTTGAAGAGGAAACAAACAATAGAGACAAAACTGAGAACTCCTTTATTTTGTCAAGTTTCAAAGAGCTACTGCAAACCATGTTGGATTTAGAGTTCCAAATTCATCTACGTATATAGGAGAGAACAGAATGAAACCTAAATATAAAAACAGCTACTGTAGTCGAACACTTCAACCTAGAAGAACAAAATTTGGTGAGCCAGTGGGATTTGTGTACTGATAATTACCACCAAGTATCATCAAGATTGGGTGAAAAAATATTTGCTAGTATTTCGGAAACTCGTTATTTCTCAGAGATTGGCAACCCCTCTCAATGAAAGTGCTTTTCCACAGTCTGTGCCTAGGGCTACTTGAAGAGGCAACAAACCATAGAGACAAAACTGAGAACCTCATTTTATGTGAAGTTTCATAGAGCTTCTACAAACAATGTTGGATTTAGAGTTCCAAATTCATCTATCTATATTGGAGAGAACAGAGGGTCACATAAATATAAAAACTCCTACTGTAGATGAACGCTTCAACGTAGAAGAACACAATTTGGTGATCCAAGTGGGATATGTGTACTTATCATTACCACCAATTATCATCAAGATTGGTCCAAAAAATATTTGCTGGTATTTTTAAACACGTAATTTCTTGGAAGCTTGGCAATCCCCGTGAATGAAAGCGCTTTTCCACAGTCTGTGCATTGGGCTACTTGAAGAGGAAACAAACCATAGAGACAAAACTGAGAACTCCTTTAGTTTGTCAAGTTTGAAAGAGCTACTACAAACCATGTTGGATTTAGAGTTCCAAATTCATCTATCTATATAGGAGAGAACAGAGTGAAACCTAAAATTAAAAACTGCTACTGTAGACGAACGCTTCAACATAGAAGAACAAAATTTGGTGAGCCAAGTGGGATTTGTGTACTTGTCATTACCACCACGTTTCATCGAGATTGGCTGAAAAAATATTTGCTGGTATTTCGGAAACTCGTTATTTCTTGGAAGCTTGGCAACCCCTTTCAATGAAAGTGCTTTTCCACATACTGTGCCTAGGGCTACTTGAAGAAGAAACAAACCATAGAGACTAAACTGAGAACAACTTTAATTGTCAAGTTTCAAAGAGCTACTACAAACCATCTTGGATTTAGAGTTCCAAATTCATCTATCTATATAGGAGAGATCAGAGTGAAACCTAAATATAAAAACTGCTACTGTTGACGAACGCTTCAACCTAGAAGAACAAAATTTGGTGAGCCAAGTGGGATTTGTGTACTGATCATTACCACCAAGTATCATCAAGATTGGGTGAAAAAATATTTGCTGGTATTTCGGAAACTCGTTATTATCTTTGAATATTGGCAACCCCTGTCAATGAAAGTGCATTTTCACAGTCTGTGCCTAGGGCTACTTGAAGAGGAAACAAACCATAGAGACTAAACAAGAACTACTTTATTTTGTCAAGTTTCAAAGAGCTACTACAAACCATGTTCGATTTAGAGTTCCAAATACATCTAACTATATAGGAGAGAACAGAGTGAACCCTAAATATAAAAACAGCTACTGTAGACGAACACTTCAACCTACAAGAACAAAATTTGGTGAGCAAAGTGGGATTTGTGTACTGATCATTACCACCAAGTATCATCAAGATTGGATGAAAAAATATTTGCTGGTATTTCGGAAACTCGTTATTTCTTAGAGCTTGGCAACCCCTTTCAATGAAAGTGCTTTTCCACAGTATGAGCCTAGGGCTACTTGAAGAGGAAAAAAAACCATAGAGACTAAACTGAGAACTCCTTTATTTTGTCAAGTTTCAAAGAGCTACTACACACCATGCTGGATTTAGAGTTCCAAATTCATCTATCTATATAGGAGAGAACAGAGTGAAACCCAAAAATAAAAACTGCTACTGTAAACCAAAGTTTAAACCTAGAAGAACAAAATTTGGTGAGCCAAGTGGGATTTGTATACTTGTCATTGCCACCACGTATGATCAAGATTGGGTGAAAAAACATTTGCTGGTATATCGGAAACTCTTAATTTCTTGGAAGCTTGCCAACCCCTTTCAATGAAAGTGCTTTCCCACAGTCGGTGCATAGGGCTACTTGAAGAGGAAACAAACCATAGAGACTAAACTGAGAACTACTTTATTTTGTCAAGTTTCAAAGAGCTACTACAAACCATGTTGGATTCAAAATTCCAAATTCATCTATCTATATAAGAGAGAACAGAGTGAAACCTACATATATAAACTGGTGCTGTAGACGAACGCTTCAAATTAAAAGATCACAATTTGGTGAGCCAAGTGGGATTTGTGTACTGATCATTACCACCAAGTATCATCAAGATTGGGTGAAAAAATATTTGCTGGTATCTCGGAAACTCGTTATTTCTTAGAATCTTGGCAACCCCTGTCAATGAAAGTGCTTTTCCACAGTCTGTGCCTAGGGCTACTTGAAGAGGAAACAAACGATATTGACAAAACTGAGAACTCCTTTTTTTTTGTCAAGTTTCATAGAGCTACTACAAACTATGTTGGATTTAGAGTTCCAAATTCATCTATCTATATAAAAGAGAACAGAGTGAAACCCAAAAATAAAAACTGCTACTGTAAACGAAAGCTTAAACCTAGAAGAACAGAATTTGGTGAGCCAAGTGAGATTTGTGTACTTGACATTGCCAAAATGTATCATCAAGATTGGGTGAAAAAACATTTGCTGGTATATCGGGAACTCTTAATTTCTTGGAAGCTTGCCAACCCCTTTCAATGAAAGTGCTTTCCCACAGTCGGTGCATAGGGCTACTTGAAGAGGAAACAAACCATAGAGACTAAACTGAGAACTACTTTATTTTGTCAAGTTTCAAAGAGCTACTACAAACCATGTTGGATTCAAAATTCCAAATTCATCTGTCTATATAAGAGAGAACAGAGTGAAACCTACATATAAAAACTGGTGCTGTAGACGAACGCTTCAAATTAAAAGATCACAATTTGGTGAGCCAAGTGGGATTTGTGTACTGATCATTACCACCAAGTATCATCAAGATTGGGTGAAAAAATATTTGCTGGTATTTCGGAAACTCGTTATTTCTTAGAATCTTGGCAACCCCTGTCAATTAAAGTGCTTTTTCACAGTCTGTGCCTAGGGCTACTTGAAGAGGAAACAAACCATAGAGACTAAACTGAGAACTACTTTATTTTCTCAAGTGTCATAGAGCTACTACAAACAATGTTGGATTTAGAGTTCCAAATTCATCTATCTATATAGGAGAGAACAGAGTGAAACCCAAAAATAAAAACTGCTACTGTAAACAAACGCTTAAACCTAGAAGAACAAAATTTGGTGAGCCAAGTGTGATTTGTGTACTTGTCATTGCCACCACGTATGATCAAGATTGGGTGAAAAAATATTTGCTGGTATATCGGAAACTGGTAATTTCTTGGAAGCTTGGCAAACACTCTCAATGAAAGTGCTTTTCCACACTCTGTGCCTAGGGCTACTTGAAGAGGAAACAAACAATAGAGACAAAACTGAGAACTCCTTTATTTTGTCAAGTTTCAAAGAGCTACTGCAAACCATGTTGGATTTAGAGTTCCAAATTCATCTACGTATATAGGAGAGAACAGAATGAAACCTAAATATAAAAACAGCTACTGTAGTCGAACACTTCAACCTAGAAGAACAAAATTTGGTGAGCCAGTGGGATTTGTGTACTGATAATTACCACCAAGTATCATCAAGATTGGGTGAAAAAATATTTGCTAGTATTTCGGAAACTCGTTATTTCTCAGAGATTGGCAACCCCTCTCAATGAAAGTGCTTTTCCACAGTCTGTGCCTAGGGCTACTTGAAGAGGCAACAAACCATAGAGACAAAACTGAGAACCTCATTTTATGTGAAGTTTCATAGAGCTTCTACAAACAATGTTGGATTTAGAGTTCCAAATTCATCTATCTATATTGGAGAGAACAGAGGGTCACATAAATATAAAAACTCCTACTGTAGATGAACGCTTCAACGTAGAAGAACACAATTTGGTGATCCAAGTGGGATATGTGTACTTATCATTACCACCAATTATCATCAAGATTGGTCCAAAAAATATTTGCTGGTATTTTTAAACACGTAATTTCTTGGAAGCTTGGCAATCCCCGTGAATGAAAGCGCTTTTCCACAGTCTGTGCATTGGGCTACTTGAAGAGGAAACAAACCATAGAGACAAAACTGAGAACTCCTTTAGTTTGTCAAGTTTGAAAGAGCTACTACAAACCATGTTGGATTTAGAGTTCCAAATTCATCTATCTATATAGGAGAGAACAGAGTGAAACCTAAAATTAAAAACTGCTACTGTAGACGAACGCTTCAACATAGAAGAACAAAATTTGGTGAGCCAAGTGGGATTTGTGTACTTGTCATTACCACCACGTTTCATCAAGATTGGCTGAAAAAATATTTGCTGGTATTTCGGAAACTCGTTATTTCTTGGAAGCTTGGCAACCCCTTTCAATGAAAGTGCTTTTCCACATACTGTGCCTAGGGCTACTTGAAGAAGAAACAAACCATAGAGACTAAACTGAGAACAACTTTATTTTGTCAAGTTTCAAAGAGCTACTACAAACCATCTTGGATTTAGAGTTCCAAATTCATCTATCTATATAGGAGAGATCAGAGTGAAACCTAAATATAAAAACTGCTACTGTTGACGAACGCTTCAACCTAGAAGAACAAAATTTGGTGAGCCAAGTGGGATTTGTGTACTGATCATTACCACCAAGTATCATCAAGATTGGGTGAAAAAATATTTGCTGGTATTTCGGAAACTCGTTATTATCTTTGAATATTGGCAACCCCTGTCAATGAAAGTGCATTTTCACAGTCTGTGCCTAGGGCTACTTGAAGAGGAAACAAACCATAGAGACTAAACAAGAACTACTTTATTTTGTCAAGTTTCAAAGAGCTACTACAAACCATGTTCGATTTAGAGTTCCAAATACATCTAACTATATAGGAGAGAACAGAGTGAACCCTAAATATAAAAACAGCTACTGTAGACGAACACTTCAACCTACAAGAACAAAATTTGGTGAGCAAAGTGGGATTTGTGTACTGATCATTACCACCAAGTATCATCAAGATTGGATGAAAAAATATTTGCTGGTATTTCGGAAACTCGTTATTTCTTAGAGCTTGGCAACCCCTTTCAATGAAAGTGCTTTTCCACAGTATGAGCCTAGGGCTACTTGAAGAGGAAAAAAAACCATAGAGACTAAACTGAGAACTCCTTTATTTTGTCAAGTTTCAAAGAGCTACTTCAAACCATGTTGGATTTAGAGTTCCAAATTCATCTATCTGTATGGGAGAGAAGAGAGTGAAACCTAAAAATAATAACTGCTACTGTAAATAACGCTTCAACGTAGAAGAACAAAATGTTTTGAGCCAAGTCTAATTTGTGTACTGATCATTTCACCAAGTATCATGAAGATTGAGTGAAAATATATTTTCTGGTATTTCGGTTACTCGTAGTTTCTTGGAAGCTTGGCAACCCTTCTCACTCTAAGTGCTTTTCCACAGTCTCTGCTTAGGGCTACTTGAGGAGGAAACAAGCCATAGAGAAAAAAATGAGAGCTACTTGATTTTGTCAAGTTTCAAAGAGCTACTACAAACCATGTTGGATTTAGAGTTCCAAATTCCTCTAACTATATAGGAGAGAAAAGAGGGAAACCTAAAAATAAAACTGCTACTCTAAAAGAACGCTTCAACCTAGAAGAACAAAATTTGCTGAGCCAAGTGGGATTTGTGTACTGATCATTACCACCAAGTATCATCAAGTTATGGTGAAAAAATATTTGCTGGTATTTCACAAACACGTAGATTCTTGGAAGCTTTGCAACCCCTTTCAATGAAAGTGCTATTTGTCAGTCTCTACTTAGGGCTACTTGAAGAGGAGAAAAACCATAGAGACAAAAAAAAGAACTACTTTATTTTGTCAAGTTTCAAAGAGCTACTACAAACCATGTTGGATTTAGAGTTCCAAATTCCTCTCTCTATATAGGAGAGAACAGAGGGAAACCAAAAAATAAATACTGCTACTGTAAAAGAACTCTTCAACCTAGAAGAACAAAATTTGGTGAGCCAAGTGGGATTGGTGTACTGATCTTTACCACCAAGGATCATCAAGATGGGGTAAAAAAATATTGGCTGGTATTTCGGAAACTCGTAAATTCTTGGAAGCTTGGCAACCCCTTTCAATGAAAGTGCTTTTCCACAGTCTCTGTTTAGGGCTACTTGAAGGGGAAACAAACCTAGGAAACAGAACTGAGAACTACTTTATTTTGTCAAGTTTCAAAGAGCTACTACAAACCAATTTGGCTGTATAGTTCCTAATTCATCTGTCTATATAGGAGAGAAGAGAGTGAAACCTAAAAATAAAAACTGCTACTGTTAACGAACGCTTCAACCTAGAATAACAAAATGTGGTGAGCCAAGTGGGATTTGTGTAATGATCATTACCACCAAGTATCATCAAGATTGGTGATAAAATATTTGCTGGTATTTCTGAAACTCGTAATTTCTTCGACGCTTGGCAACCCCTTTCAATGAAAGTGCTTTTCCACAGTTTCTGCTTAGGGCTACTTGAAGTGAAAACAAACCATAGAGACAAAACTGTGAACTTCTTTATTTTGTCAAGTTTCAAAGTGCTACTACAAACTATGTTCGAAATAAAGTTCCAAATTCATCTATCTATATAGGAGACAACAGAGTGAAACCTAAAAATAAAAACTGGTACTGTAAACGAACGCTTTAACCAAGAAGAAGAAAATTTGGTGAGCCATGTGGGATTTGTATACTGATCATTACCACCAAGTATCATCAAGATTGGGTGAAAAAATATTTGCTGGTATTTCAGAATCTCGTACGTTCTTGGTCGCTTGGCAACCCCTTTCAATGAAAGTGCTTTTCTACAGTCTCCACTTAGGGCTACTTGAAGTGGAAACAAACCAAGGACACACAACTGAGAACTACTATATTTAGTCAAGTTTTAAAGAAGTAATACAAACCATGTTGGATTTAGAGTTCCTAATTCATCTAACTATATAGGAGAGAACAGAGTGAAACCTAAAAATATAAACTGCTACTGTAAACGAACGCTTCAACCTAGAAGAACAAAATTTGGTGAGCCAAGTGGGATTTGTGTACTGATCATTACCACCAAGTACATCAAGATTGGGTAAAAAAATATTTGCGGGTATTGCGGAAAATCGTAATTTCTTGGAAGCTTGGCAACCCCTTTTAATGAAATTGCTTTTCCACAGTTTCTGCTTAGGGCTACTTTAAGTGAAAACAAACCATAGAGACAAAACTGTGAACTACTTTATTTTGTCAAGTTTCAAAGAGCTACTACAAACTATGTTGGAAATAAAGTTCCAAATTTCTCTATCTATATAGGAGACAATAGAGTGAAACCTAAAAATAAAAACTGGTACTGTTAACGAACGCTTTAACTTAGAAGAACCATATTTCGTGAGCCAAGTGGGATTTGTATACTGATCATTACCACAAAGTATCATCAAGATGGGGTGAAAAAAATATTTGCTGGTATTTCAGAAACCCGTACATTCTTGGACGCTTGGCAACCCCTTTCAATGAAAGTGCTTTTCGACAGTCTCTGATTGGGGCTACTAGAAGAGGAAACAAACCATAGAGACAAAACTGAGAACTGCTTTATTTCTCAAGTTTCAAAGAGCTACTACAAACCATGTTGGATTTAGAGTTCCAAATTAATCTATGTATATAGGAGAGAACAGAGGGAAACCTAAATTAAAAACTCTACTGTAAACGAACGCTTCAACCTATAAGAACAAAATTTGGTGAGCCAAGTGGGATTTGTGTACTGATCATTTCACCAAGTATCATCAAGATTGAGTGAAAATATATTTGCTGGTATTTCGGAAACTCATAATTTCTTGGAAGCTTCTCAACCCCTCTCACTGAAACTGCTTTTCTCCTGTCTCTGATTAGGGCTACTTGAAGAGGAAGCAAACCATAGAGAAAAAAATGAGAGCTACTGTATTTTGTCAAGTTTCAAAGAGCTACAACAAACCATGTTGGATTTAGAGTTCCAAGTTCATTTTTCTATATAGGAGAGAACCGAGTGAAACCTAAAAATAAAAACTGCTACTGTAAAGGAAAGCTTCAACCTAGAAGAACAAAATTTGGTGAGCGAATTGGGATTTGTGTACTTATCATTACCACCAAGTATCATCAAGATTGGGTGAAAAAATATTTGCTGGTATTTTGGAAACTCATAATTTCTTGAAAGCATGGCAAACCCTTTCAATGAAAGTGCTTTTAGACAGTCTCTGCTTAGGGCTACTTGAAGTGGAAACAAACCAAGACACACAGCTGAGAACTACTTTATTTTGTCAAGTTTCAAAGAGCTACTATAAACCAGGTAGGATTTAGAGTTCCAAATTCATCTATGTATATAGGAGAGAAAAGAGGGAAACCTAAAAATAAAAACTGCTACTGTAAACGAACGCTTCAACCTAGAAGAACAAAATTTGGTGAGCAAGTGGGATTTGTGTACTGATCATTACCACAAGTGTCATCAAGATTGGGTGAAAAAATATTGCTCGTATTTTGGAAACTCGTAATTTCTTGGAAGCTTGGCAACTCCTTTCAATGAAAGTGCTTTTCCACAGTATTTGCTTAGGGCTACTTGAAGTGGAAACAAACCATAGAGTGAAAACTGAGAACTCCTTTATTATGTCAAGTTTCAAAGAGCTACTACAAACTATGTTAGATTTAAAGTAATAAAATTCATCTATCTATATAGGAGACAACAGAGTGAAACCTAAAAATAAAAATTGCTACTGAAAACGAACGCTTCAACCTAGAAGAGCAAAATTTGGTGAGCAAAGTGGGATTTATATATTCATCATTACCACCAAGAATCATCAAGATTGGGCCAAAAAATATTTGCTGGTATTTCGGAAACTCTTTCATTATTGGACGCTTGGCAACCCCTTTCAATGAAAGTGCTTATCGCCAGACTCTGATTAGGGCTACCTGAAGAGGAAACAAACCATAGAGAAAAAACTGAGAACTACTTTATTTTGTCAAGTTTCAAAGAGCTGCTACAAACCATGTTGGATTTATAGTTCCAAATTCATCTATCTATATAGGAGAGAACCGAGTGAAACCTAAAAATAAAACTGCTACTGTAAACGAACGCTTCAACCTAGACCAAAATTTGGTGAGCCAATTGTTATTTGTGTACTGATCATTACCAAAAAGTATCATCAAGATTGGGTGAAAAAATATTTGCTGGTATTCCAAAAACTCGTAATTTCTTGAAAGCTTGGCAAACACTTTCAATGAAAGTGCTTATCCACAGTCTCTGCTTAGGGCTACTTGAAGTGGAAACAAACCAGGGACACACAGCTGAGAACTACAATATTTTGTCAACTTTCAAAGAGCTACTACAAACCAGGTTGGATTTAGAGTTCCAAATTCATCTATGTATATAGGAGAGAACAGAGGGAAACATAAAAATGAAAACCTCTACTGTAAACGAACGCTTTAACCTAGAAGAACAATATTTGGTGAGACAAGTTGGGTTTGTGTACTGATCATTACCACCAAGTATCATCAAGATTGGGTGAGAAAATATTTGCTGGTATTTCGGAAACTCGTAATTTCCTGTAAGCTTGGCAACCCCTTTTAATGAAAGTGCTTTTCTACAGTCTCTTTTTAGGGCTACTTGAAGTGGAAAAAAACCAAGGACACACAACTGAGAACTACTCTATTTAGTCAAGTTTTAAAGAGGTAATACAAACCATGTTGGATTTAGAGTTTCTAATTCATCTAACTATATAGGAGAGAACAGAGTGAAAACTAAAAATATAAACTGCTACTGTAAAAAAACGCTTTAACCTAGAAGAACAAAATTTGGTGAGCCAAGTGGAATTTGTGTACTGATCATTAACACCAAGTAGCATCATGTTTGGGTGAAAAAATATTTGCGGGTATTTCGGAAACTCGTAATTTGTTGGAAGCTAGGCAACCCCTTTTAATGAAAGTGCCTTTCCAAAGTCTCTTCTTACGGCTACTTCAAGAGGAAACAAACCATAGAGAAAAAAATGAGAGCTAATTTATTTTGTCAAGTTTCAACGAGCTACTACAAACCATGTTGGATTTAGAGTTCCAAATTCCTCTATCTATATCGGAGAGAAAAGAGGGAAACCTAAAAATAAAAAATGCTTCTGTAAACGAACGTTTCAACCTAGAAGAACAAAATTTGGTGAGCCAAGTGGGATTTGTGTACTGATCATTACCACCATGTATCATCAAGATTGGGTGAAAAAATATTTGCAGAAATTTCGGAAACTCGTAATTTCTTGGAAGCTTGTCAACCCCTTTCAATGAAAGTGCTTTTCACCAGTCTCTGCTTAGGGGTACTTGAAAAGGAAACAAACCATAGAGACAAAACTGAGAACTACTTTATTTTGTTAATTTTGAAAGAGCTACTACAAACTATGTTGGATTTAGAGTTCCAAATTCATCTATATATATAGGAGACAACAGAGTGAAACCTGAAAATAAAAACTCCTACTGTAAACGAACGCTTCAACCTAGAATAACAAAATTTGGTGAGACAAGTGGTATTTGTTAAGTGATCATTACCACCACGTATCATCAAGATTGGGCGAAATAATATTTGCTGGTATTTCGGAAACTCGTACATTCTTGGACGCTTGGCATCCACTTTCAATGAAAGTGCTTTTCGCCAGTCTCTGATTAGGGCTACTTGAAGAGGAAACAAAAAATAGAGAAAAAACTGTGAACTACTTTATTTTGCCAAGTTTCAAAGAGCTACAACAAACCATGTTGGATTTAGAGTTCCAAGTTCATCTATCTAAATAGGAGTGAACCAAGTGAAACCTAAAAATAAAAACTGCTACTGTAAACGAACGCTTCAACCTAGAAGAACAAAATTTGGTGAGCCAATTGGGATTTGTGTACTGATCTTTACCACCAAGTATCATCAAGATTGGGTGAGAAAATATTTGCTAGTATTTCAAAAACTCGTAATTTCTTGAAAGCTTGGCAAACCCTTTCAATGAAAGTGCTTTTCCAGAGTCTCTGCTTAGGGCTACTTGAAGTGGAAACAAACCAAGGACACACAGCTGAGAACTACTTTATTTTGTCATGTTTCAAAGAGCTACTATAAACCAGGTAGGATTTAGAGTTCCAAATTCATCTATGTATATAGGAGAGAAGAGAGGGAATCCTAAAAATAAAGACTGCTACTGTAAACGAACGCTTCAACCTAGAAGAACAAAATTTGGTGAGCCAAGTGGGATTTGTGTACTGATCATTACCACAAGTGTCATCAAGATTGGGTGAAAAAATGTTTGGTGGTATTTCGGAAACTCGTAATTTCTTGGAATCTTGGAAAGCCCTTTCAATGAAAGTGTTTTTCCACAGTATCTGCTTAGGTTTATTTGAAGTGGAAACAAACCATAGAGATAAAACTGAGAACTACTTTATTATGTCAAGTTTCAAAGAGTTACTACCAACTATGTTGGATTTAAAGTACCAAATTCATCTATCTATATAGGAGACAACAGAGTGAAATCTAAAAATAAAAATTGCTACTGTAAACGAACGCTTCAACCTAGAAGAGGAAAATTTGGTGAGCAAAGTGGGATTTGTATATTGATCATTACCACCAAGAATCATCAAGATTGGGCCAAAAAATATTTGCTGGTATTTCGGAAACTCGTACATTATTGGACGCTTGGCAACCCCTTTCAATGAAAGTGCTTTTCCACAGTCTGTGCCTAGGGCTACTTGACGAGGAAACAAACCATAGAGAAAAAACTGAGAGCTACTTTATTTTGCCAAGTTTCAAAGACCTACTACAAACCATGTTGGATTTATAGTTCCAAATTCATCTATCTATATAGAAGAGAACCAAGTGAAACCTAAAAATAAAAACTGCTACTGTAAACGAACGCTTCAACATAGAAGAACTAAATTTGGTGAGTCAATTGGGATTTGTGTACTGATCATTACCAAAAAGTAGCATCATGATTGGGTGAAAAAATATTTGCTGGTATTTCAAAACCTCGTAATTTTTTGAAAGCTTGGCAAACCCTTGCCATGAAACTGCTTTTCAACAGTCTCTGCTTTGGGCTACTTCAAGTGGAAACAAACCAAGGTCACACAGCTGAGAACTACTTTATTTTGTCAAGTTTTATAGAGCTACTACAAACCAGGTTGGATTTAGAGTTCCAAATTCATCTATAATTGTAGGAGAGAAGAGAGTGAAACCTATAAATAAACACTGCTACAGTAAACGAACGCTTCAACCTAGAAGAACAAAATTTGGTGAGCCAAGTGGGACTTCGGTACTGATCATTATCACGAAGTATCATCAAGATTGGGTGAAAAAATATTTGGTGGTATTTCGGAAACTCGTAATTTCTTGGAAGCTTGGCAACCCCTTTCAATGAAAGTGTTTTTCCCCAGTATCTCTTAGGGCTACTTGAAGTGGAAACAAACCATAGAGACAAAACTGAGAACTACTTTATTAGGTCAAGTTTCAAAGATCTACTAAAAACCATGTTGGATTTAGAGTTCCAAATTCATCTATCTATAAAGGAGAGAAGAGACTGAAACCTAAAAATATTAACTGCTACTGTAAAGCAACGCTTCAACCTAAAAGGACAAAAATTGGTGAGCCAAGTGGGACTTGAATACTGATAATTACCACCAAGTATCATCAAGATGGGGCGAAAAAATATTTGCTGGTATTTCGAAAACTCGTAATTTCTTTGAAGCCCGGCAAAGCATTTCAATCAAAGTGCTTTTTCACAGTCTCTGCTTAGGGCTACTTGAAGAGGAAACAAACCATAGAGACAAAACGGAGAACTACTTTATTTCGTCAAGTTTCAAAGAGCTACTACAAACCATGTTGGATTTAGAGTTCCAAATTCATCTATCTATATACGAGACAACAGAGTGAATCCTGAAAATAAAAACTGCTACTGTAAACGAATGCTTCAACCTAGAAGAACAAAATTTGGTGAGCCAAGTGCGATTTGTATCCTGATCTTTACCACCAAGTATCATCAAGATTGGGTGAAAAAATATTTGCTGGTATTTCGGAAACTCTTACTTTCTTGGACACTTAGCAACCCCTTTCAATGAAAGTGCTTTTCGCCAGTCTCTGATTAGGGCTAATTGAAGAGGAAACAAACCATAGAGACAAAACTGAGAACTACTTTATTTGCTAAGTTTCAAAGAGCTACTACAAACCTTGTTTGATTTAGAGTTCCAAATTCATCTACCTATATAGGAGAGAACAGAGTGAAACCTAAAAATAAAAACTGCTACTGTTATCGAACGCTTCAACCTAGAAGAACAAAATTTGGAGAGCCAATTGGGATTTGTGTACTGATCATTACCACCAAGTATCTTCAAGATTCTGTGAAAAAATATTTGCTGGTATTTCGAAAACTCGTAAATTCTTTGAAGCCTGGCAACCCATTTCTATGAAAGTGCTTTTTCACAGTCTCTGCTTTGGGCTACTTGAAGAGAAAACAAACCATAGACACAAAACTGAGAACTACTTTATTTTGTCAAGTTTCAAACAGCTACTACAAACCATCTTTGATTTAGAGTTCCAAATTCATCTATCTGTATAGGAGAGATCACAGTGAAACCTAAAAATAAAAATTGCTACTGTAAATGAACGCTTCAAACAGAAACAAATTTTGGTGAATCAAGTTAAATTTGTGTTCTGATCATTACCACCAAGTATCATCAAGATTGGGCGAAAAAATATTTGCTGGTATTTCGGAAACTCGTACTTTCTTGGACACTTGGCAACCCCTTTCAATGAAAGTGCTTTTTGCCAGTCTCTGATTAGGACTATATTAAGAGGAAACAAACCATAGAGACAAAACTGAGAACTACTTTATTTTGCCAAGTTTCAAAGAGCTACTACAAACCATGTTTGATTTAGAGTTCCAAATTCATCTACCTATATAGGAGAGAACAGAGTGAAACCTAAAAATAAAAACTGCTACTGTTAACGATCGCTTCAACCTAGAAGAACAAAATTTGGTGAGCCAATTGGGATTTGTGTACTGATCATTACCACCAAGTATCATCAAGATTTGGTGAAAAAATATTTGCTGGTATTTCGAAAACTCGTAATTTCTTTGAAGCCAGGCAACCCATTTCAATGAAAGTGCTTTTTCACAGTCTCTGCTTAGGGCTACTTGAAGAGGAAACAAACCATAGACACAAAACTGAGAACTACTTTATTTTGTCAAGTTTACAAGAGCTACTACAAACCATCTTGGATTTAGAGTTCCAAATTCATCTATCTGTGTAGGAGAGATCACAGTGAAACCTAAAAATAAAAATTGCTACTGTAAATGAACGCTTCAACCAGAAACAAATTTTGGTGAATCAAGTGGAATTTGTGTTCTGATCATTACCACCAAGTATCATCAAGATTGGGTGAAAAAATATTTGCTGGTATTTTGGAAACTCGTAATTTCTTGGAAGCTTGGCAACCCCTTTCAATGAAAGTGCTTTTCTACAGTCTCTGCTTAGGGCTACTGTAAGAGGCAACAAACCATAGAGACAAAACTGAGAACTACATTATTTTGTCAAGTTTCAAAGAGCTACTACAAACCATGTTGGATTTAGAGTTCCAATTTTATCTATCTATAAAAGAGAGAACAGAGTGAATCCTGAAAATAAAAACTGCTACTCTAAATGAACGCTTCAACCTAGAAGAACAAAGTTTGGTGAGCCAAGTTGGATTTGTTGTCTGATCATTTCATCAAGATTGAGTCAAAATATATTTTCTGGTATTTCGAAAACTTGTAATTTCTTGAAAGCTTGGCAAACCCTTTCAATGGAAGTGCTTTTCCACAGTCTCTGCTTAGGGCTACTTGAAGTGCAAACAAACCAAGAACACACCGCTGAGAACTGGTTTATTTTGTCAAGTTTCAAAGAGCTACAACAAACCATGTTGGATTTAAAGTTCCAAATTCATCTATCTATATAGGAGACAACAGAGGGAAATCTAAAAATAAAAACTGGTACTGTAAACGAACATTTCAACCTAGAAGAACAAAATTAGGTGAGCCAATTGGGATTTGTGTACTGACCATTACCACCAAGTACCATCAAGATTGGGCGAAAAAATATTTGCTAGTATTTCGGAAACTCGTAATTTCTTGGAAGCTTGGCAACCCCTTTCAATTAAAGTGCTATTCACCAGTCTCACATTCGGGCTACTTGAAGAGGAAACAAACCATAGAGGCAAAACTGAGAACTACTTTATTTTGCCAAGTTTCAAAGGGCTACTACAAACCATGTTGGATTTCGAGTTCCAAATTCCTCTATCTATATAGGAATAGAAAAGAGGGAAACCTAAAAGTAAAAACTGCTACTGTAAACAAATGCTTCAATCTAGAAGAACAATATTTGGTGAGCCAAGTGGGATTTGTGTACTAATCATTACCACCATGTATCATCAAGATTGGGTGAAAAGATATTTGCAGGAATTTCGGAAACTCTTAATTATTGGAGGCGTGGAAACCCCTTTCAATGAAAGTGCTTTTCAAAAGCCTTTTCTTAGGGGTACTTGAAGTGGAAACATCGTAGAGACAAAACATAGAACTACCTTATTTTTTCAAGTTTCAAAGAGCTACTACAAACCATTTTGGATTTGGAGTTCCAGAATCATCTATTTGTATAGGTGAAAACAGAGTGAAACCTAAAAATAAAAACTGCAACTGTAAATAACGCATCAACCTAGAAGAAAAAAATGTGGTGAGCCAAGTGGGATTTGTGTACTTATCATTACCACCAAGTATCATCAAGTTTGGGTGAAAAAATATTTGCTTCTATTTCAGAAACTAGTAATTTCTTGGAAGCTTGGCAACCCCTTTCAATGAACGGGCTTTTCCACAGTATCTGCTTAGGGCTACTTGAAGTGGAAACAAACCATAGACACAAAACGGAAAACTACTCTATTTTGTCATGTTTCAAAGAGCTACTACAAACCATGTTGGATTTAGATTTCCAAATTCATCTATGTATATAGGAGAGAACAGAGGGAAACCTAAAAATAAAAACTGCTACTGTAAACGAACGATTCAACCTAGAAGAACAAAATTTGGTGAGCCTAGTGGGATTTGTGTACTGATCATTACCACCAAGTATTATCAAGATGGGGCAAAAAAAATATTTGCTGGTATTTCAGAAACTCGTATATTCTTGGACGCTTGGCAACCCCTTTCAAAAAAAGTGCTTTTCGACAGTCTCTGATTAGGGCTACTTGAAGAGGATACAAACAAGGGAGACAAAACTGAGAACTACTTTATTTTGCCAAGTTTCAAAGACCTACTACAAACCATGCTGTATTTAGAATTCCAAATTCATCTATCTATATAGGAGAGAAGAGACTGAAACCTAAAAATATAAACTGCTACTGTTATCGAACGCTTCAACCTAGAAGAACAAAATTTGGTGAGCCAATTGGGACTTGTGTACTGATCATTACCACCAAGTATCATCAAGATGGGGCGAAAAAATATTTGCTGGTATTTCGAAAACTCGTAATTTCTTTCAAGCCTGGCAACCCATTTCAATGAAAGTGCTTTTTTACAATCTCTGCTTAGGGCTACTTGAAGAGGAAACAAACCATAGAAACAAAACTGAGAACTATTTTATTTCGTCAAGTTTCAAAGAGCTACTACAAACCATGTTGGATTTCGAGTTCCAAATTCCTCTATGTATATAGGAATAGAAAGGAGGGAAACCTAAAAGTAAAAACTGCTACTGTAAACGAATGCTTCAACCTAGAAGAACAAAATTTGGTGAGCCAAGTGGGATTTGTGTACTAATCATTACCACCATGGATCATCAAGATTGGGTGAAAAGATACTTGCAGGAATTTCGGAAACTCTTAATTATTGGAGGCTTGGAAACCCCTTTCAATGAAAGTGCTTTTCACCAGTCTTTACTTAGGGGTAATTGAAGAGGAAACATCGTAGAGACAAAACTGAGAACTACCTTATTTTGTCAAGTTTCAAAGAGCTACTACAAACCATTTGGATTTAGAGTTCCAAATTCATCTATCTGTATAGGTGAAAACAGAGTGAATCCTAAAAATAAAAACTGCTACTGTAAATAACGCATCAACCTAGAAGAACAAATTGTGGCGAGCCAAGTGGGATTTGTGTACTTATCATTGCCACCAAGTATCGTCAAGTTTGGGTGAAAAAAATTTGCTTGTATTTCAGAAACAAGTAATTTCTTGGAAGTGGGCAACCCCTTTCAATGAAAGTGCTCTTCCACAGTCTCTGCTTAGGGCTACTTGAAGAGGAAGCAAACCATAGAGACAAAACTGAGAACTTTTTTGGCAAGTTTCAAAGAGCTACTACAAACCATGTTGGATTTAGAGTTCCAAATTCATCTATCTATATATGAGAGAACAGAGTGAAACCTAAAAATAAAAACTGCTACTGTAAAAGAACGCTTCAACCTAGAAGAACAAAATTTGGTGAGCCAAGTGGGATTTGTATACTGATCATTACCACCAAGGAAACTCAAGATTGGGCGAAAAAATATTTGCTGGTATTTCGGAAATTCCTAGATTCCTGGACGCTCGGCAACCCCTTTCAATGAAAGTGCTATTCGCTAGTCTCTGATTAGGGCTACTTTAAGAGGAAAAAACCCATAGAGACCAAAATGAGAGCTACTTTATTTTGTCAATTTTCAAAGAGCTACTACAAACCATGTTGGATTCAGAGTTCCAAATTTCTCTATCTATATAAGAGGGAACAGAAGGAAACCTAAAAATAAAGACTGCTACTGTAAATGAACGCTT
Organism: Callospermophilus lateralis; assembly: GCF_048772815.1. Classification (NCBI taxonomy): domain Eukaryota; kingdom Metazoa; phylum Chordata; class Mammalia; order Rodentia; family Sciuridae; genus Callospermophilus; species Callospermophilus lateralis. The sequence continues at coordinate 48,615 of NW_027515569.1, forward strand.
CAACCTAGAAAAACAAAATTTGGTGAGCTAAGTTGGATTTGTGTACTGATCACTAACACAAAGTATCATCAAGATTGGGTGAAAAAATATTTGCTGGTATTTCGGAAATTCGTAATTTCTTGAAAGCTTGGCAACCCCTTTCAATGAAAGTACTTTTCCACAGTCTTGGCTTAGGGCTACTTCAAGTGGAAACAAACCAAGGACACACAGCTGAGAACTCCTTTAGTTTTTCAAGTTTCAAACAGCTACTACAAACCATGTTGGATTTAGAGTTCCAAATTCATCTATATATATACGAGAGAAGAGAGTGAAACCTAAAAATAAAAACTGCTACTGTAAACGAACGCTTTAACCTAGAAGAACAAAATTTTGGGAGCCAAGTGGGATTTGTGTACTGATCATTACCAACACGTATCATGAAGATTGGTGAAAAAATATTTGCTGGTATTTCAGAAACTCGTAATTTCTTGGAAGGTTGGTAACCCCTTTCAATGAATGTGCTTTTCCACAGTATCTGCTTAGGGCTACTTGAAGTGGAAACAAACCATAGACACAAAACTGAGAAGTACTTTATTTTGTCAAGTTTCAAAGAGCTAATACAAACCAGGTTGGATTTAGAGTTGCAAATTTATCTATTTATAGAGGAGAGCAGAGAGTGAAACGTAAAAATAAAAACTGCTACTGTAAACGAAAGCTTCAACCTAGAAGAACATAATTTGGTGAGCCAAGTGTTATTTGTGTACTGATCATTACCACCAAGTATCATCAAGATTGGTTGAAAAAAAATATTTGCTGGTATTTAGGAAACTCGTAATTTCTTGGAAGTTTGGCAACTCCTTTCAATGAAAGTGCTTTTCCACAGTGTCTACATAGGGCTACATGAAGAGGAAAAAAACCATAGAGAAAAAACTGAGAACTACTTTATTTTGTCTAGTTTCAAAAGCAACTACAAACCATTTTGGATTTAGAGTTCCAAATACATCTATCTGTATAGGAGAGAACAGAGTGAAACCTAAAAATAAAAACTGCTACAGTAAATAACACTTCAACCTAGAAGAACAAAATTTGGTAAGCCAAGTGGGATTTGTGTACTGGTCATTACCACCAAGTATCATCAAGGTTGGGTGAAAAAATATTTGCTGGTATTTCGGAAACTCGTAATATCTTGGAATCTTGGCAACCCCTTTCAAGGAAAGTGCCCTTCGCCAGTCTCTGATTTGGGCTACTTGAAAGGAAACAATCCATAGAGACAAAAATCAGAGCTACTTTATTTTGTCATGTTTCAAAGAGCTACTCCAAACCATGTTTGATTTAGAGTTCCAAATTCCTCTATCTATATAGGAGAGAACAGAGTGAAACCTAAAAATAAAAAGTGCTACTGTAAACGAACGCTTTAACCTAGAAGATCAAAATTTGGTGAGCCAAGTGGGACATGTATACTGATCATTACCACCAAGTATCATCAAGATTGGGCAAAAAAATATTTGCGGGTATTTCAGAAACTCGTAGTTTCTTGGAAGCTTGGCAACACCTTTCAATGAAAGTGCTTTCACCACTCTCTGATTAGGGCTACTTGAAGAGGTAAAAATCCATAGAGACAAAAATGAGAGCTACTTTATTTTGCCATCTTGCAAAGAGCTACTACAACCATGTTGGATTTAGTTTTACAATTTCATCTATCTATATACGAGAGAACAGAGGGAAACCTAAAAATAAAAACGGCTATTGTAAACGAACGCTTCAACCTAGAACAACAAAATTTGGTGAACCAAGTGGGATTTGTGCACTGATCATTACCACAAAGTATCATCAAGATTGGGTGAAAAAATATTTGCTGGTATTTCGGAAATTCGTAATTTTTGGAAGCTGGGCAACACCTTTCAATGAAAGTGCTTTTCCACAGTCTCTGCTTAGGGCTACATGAAGAGAAAACAAACCATAGACACAAAACTGAAAACTACTTCATTTTGTCAAGTTTCAAAGAGCCACGACACACCTTGCTCGATTAGGAGTTCCAAATTCCTCTATCTACATAGGAAAGTACAGAGTGAAACCTAAAAATAAAAACTGCTACTGTAAACGAACGCTTCAACCTAGAAGAACAAAATTTGGTAAGCCTAGTGGGATTTGTGTACTGATCTATACCACAAAGTATCATCAAGATTGGGTGAAAAAATATTTGCTGGTATTTAGGAAACTCGTAATTTCTTGTAAGCTTGGCAACCCCTTTCAATGAAAGTGCTTTTCCACAGTGTCTACTTAGGGCTACTTGAAGAGGAAAAAAACCATGAAGACAAAACTGAGAACTACTTTATTTTGTCAAGATTCAAAGAGCTAGTACAAACCATGTTGGATTTAGAGTTCCAAATTCATCTATCTATATATGAGAGAACAGAGTGAAACCTAAAAATAAAAACTGCTACTGTAAAAGAACGCTTCAACCTAGAAGAACAAAATTTGGTGAGCCAAGTGGGATTTGTATACTGATCATTACCACCAAGAAAACTCAAGATTGGGCGAAAAAATATTTGCTGGTATTTCGGAAATTCCTAGATTCCTGGACGCTCGGCAACCCCTTTCCATGAAAGTGCTATTCGCTAGTCTCTGATTAGGGCTACTTTAAGAGGAAAAAACCCATAGAGACCAAAATGAGAGCTACTTTATTTTGTCAATTTTCAAAGAGCTACTACAAACCATGTTGGATTCAGAGTTCCAAATTTCTCTATCTATATAAGAGGGAACAGAAGGAAACCTAAAAATAAAGACTGCTACTGTAAATGAACGCTTCAACCTAGAAGAACAAAATTTGGTGAGCTAAGTTGGATTTGTGTACTGATCATTAACACAAAGTATCATCAAGATTGGGTGAAAAAATATTTGCTGGTATTTCGGAAATTCGTAATTTCTTGAAAGCTTGGCAACCCCTTTCAATGAAAGTACTTTTCCACAGTCTTGGCTTAGGGCTACTTCAAGTGGAAACAAACCAAGGACACACAGCTGAGAACTCCTTTAGTTTTTCAAGTTTCAAACAGCTACTACAAACCATGTTGGATTTAGAGTTCCAAATTCATCTATATATATATATACGAGAGAAGAGAGTGAAACCTAAAAATAAAAACTGCTACTGTAAACGAACGCTTTAACCTAGAAGAACAAAATTTTGTGAGCCAAGTGGGATTTGTGTACTGATCATTACCAACACGTATCATGAAGATTGGTGAAAAAATATTTGCTGGTATTTCAGAAACTCGTAATTTCTTGGAAGGTTGGTAACCCCTTTCAATGAATGTGCTTTTCCACAGTATCTGCTTAGGGCTACTTGAAGTGGAAACAAACCATAGACACAAAACTGAGAAGTACTTTATTTTGTCAAGTTTCAAAGAGCTAATACAAACCAGGTTGGATTTAGAGTTGCAAATTTATCTATTTATAGAGGAGAGCAGAGAGTGAAACGTAAAAATAAAAACTGCTACTGTAAACGAAAGCTTCAACCTAGAAGAACATAATTTGGTGAGCCAAGTGTTATTTGTGTACTGATCATTACCACCAAGTATCATCAAGATTGGTTGAAAAAAAATATTTGCTGGTATTTAGGAAACTCGTAATTTCTTGGAAGTTTGGCAACTCCTTTCAATGAAAGTGCTTTTCCACAGTGTCTACATAGGGCTACATGAAGAGGAAAAAAACCATAGAGAAAAAACTGAGAACTACTTTATTTTGTCTAGTTTCAAAAGCAACTACAAACCATTTTGGATTTAGAGTTCCAAATACATCTATCTGTATAGGAGAGAACAGAGTGAAACCTAAAAATAAAAACTGCTACAGTAAATAACACTTCAACCTAGAAGAACAAAATTTGGTAAGCCAAGTGGGATTTGTGTACTGGTCATTACCACCAAGTATCATCAAGATTGGGTGAAAAAATATTTGCTGGTATTTCGGAAACTCGTAATATCTTGGAATCTTGGCAACCCCTTTCAAGGAAAGTGCCCTTCGCCAATCTCTGATTTGGGCTACTTGAAAGGAAACAATCCATAGAGACAAAAATCAGAGCTACTTTATTTTGTCATGTTTCAAAGAGCTACTCCAAACCATGTTTGATTTAGAGTTCCAAATTCCTCTATCTATATAGGAGAGAACAGAGTGAAACCTAAAAATAAAAAGTGCTACTGTAAACGAACGCTTTAACCTAGAAGATCAAAATTTGGTGAGCCAAGTGGGACATGTATACTGATCATTACCACCAAGTATCATCAAGATTGGGCAAAAAAATATTTGCGGGTATTTCAGAAACTCGTAGTTTCTTGGAAGCTTGGCAACACCTTTCAATGAAAGTGCTTTCACCACTCTCTGATTAGGGCTACTTGAAGAGGTAAAAATCCATAGAGACAAAAATGAGAGCTACTTTATTTTGCCATCTTGCAAAGAGCTACTACAACCATGTTGGATTTAGTTTTACAATTTCATCTATCTATATACGAGAGAACAGAGGGAAACCTAAAAATAAAAACGGCTATTGTAAACGAACGCTTCAACCTAGAACAACAAAATTTGGTGAACCAAGTGGGATTTGTGCACTGATCATTACCACGAAGTATCATCAAGATTGGGTGAAAAAATATTTGCTGGTATTTCGGAAATTCGTAATTTTTGGAAGCTGGGCAACACCTTTCAATGAAAGTGCTTTTCCACAGTCTCTGCTTAGGGCTACATGAAGAGAAAACAAACCATAGACACAAAACTGAAAACTACTTCATTTTGTCAAGTTTCAAAGAGCCACGACACACCTTGCTCGATTAGGAGTTCCAAATTCCTCTATCTACATAGGAAAGTACAGAGTGAAACCTAAAAATAAAAACTGCTACTGTAAACGAACGCTTCAACCTAGAAGAACAAAATTTGGTAAGCCAAGTGTTATTTGTGTACTGATCATTACCACCAAGTATCATCAAGATTGGTTGAAAAAAAATATTTGCTGGTATTTAGGAAACTCGTAATTTCTTGTAAGCTTGGCAACCCCTTTCAATGAAAGTGCTTTTCCACAGTGTCTACTTAGGGCTACTTGAAGAGGAAAAAAACCATGAAGACAAAACTGAGAACTACTTTATTTTGTCAAGATTCAAAGAGCTAGTACAAACCATGTTGGATTTAGAGTTCCAAATTCATATATCTATATATGAGAGAACAGAGTGAAACCTAAAAATAAAAACTGCTACTGTAAAAGAACGCTTCAACCTAGAAGAACAAAATTTGGTGAGCCAAGTGGGATTTGTATACTGATCATTACCACCAAGCAAACTCAAGATTGGGCGAAAAAATATTTGCTGGTATTTCGGAAATTCCTAGATTCCTGGACGCTCGGCAACCCCTTTCAATGAAAGTGCTATTCGCTAGTCTCTGATTAGGGCTACTTGAAGAGGAAACAATCCACAGAGGCAAAATGAGAGCTACTTTATTTTGTCAAGTTTCAAAGAGCTACTACAAACCATGTTGGATTTAGTGTTCCAAATTCCACTATATATATAGGAGAGAACAGAGGGAAACCTAAAAATAAAAACTGCTACTGTAAACGAACGCTTCAACCTAGAAGAACAAAATTTGGTGAGCCAAGTGGGATTTGTGTACTTGTCATTAGACACCAAGTATCATCAAGATTGGGTGAAAAAATATTTGCTGGTATTTCGGAAACTCGTAATTTCCTGGAAGCTTGGCAACCCCTTACAATGAAAGTGCTTTTCCACAGTCTCTGCTTAGGGCTACTTGTATAGGAAACAAACCATTGAGACAAAACAGGGAACAACCTTATTTTGTCAAGTTTAAAAGAGCTACTACAAACCATGTTGGATTTAGAGTTCCAAATTCACCTATCTGTATAGGAGAGAACAGAGTAAAACCTAAAAATAAAAACTGCTAATGTAAACGAACGCTTCAACCTAGAAGAACAAAATTTGGTGAGCCACGTGGGATTTGTATCCTGATCATTACCACCAAGTATCATCAAGATTGTGCAAAAAAATATTTGCTTGTATTTCGGAAACTAGTAATTTATTGAAGCTTACAACCCCTTTCAATGAAAGTGCTTTTCCACAGTCTATTCTTAGGGCTACTTGAAGAGGAAACAATCCAAGGACACACAACTGAGAACTACTTTTTTGTCAACTTTCAAAGAGCTACTACAAATCATTTTGGATTTAGAGTTCCAAATTCATCTAACTATATAGGAGAGAACAGAGTGAAACCTAAAAGTAAAAACTGCTACTGTAAACGAACGCTTCCTTTTAGAAGATCAAAATTTGGTGAGCTAAGTGGGATTTGTGTTCTTGTCATTACCACCAAGTATCATCATGTTTGGGTGAAAAAATATTTGCTGGTAGTTTGGAAACTCCTAATTTCTTGGAACCTTGGAAACCCCTTTCAATGGAAGTGCTTTTCCTCAGTCTCTGCTTATTGCTACTTGAAGAGGAAACAAATGATAGAGACAAAACTGAGAACTACTTTATTTTGTTAAGTTTCAAATAGCTACTACAAACCATGTTGGATTTATAGTTCCAAATTCATCTATCTGCATAGGAGAGAACAGAGTAATACCTAAAAATAAACACTGCTACTGTAAATAATGCTTCAACCTAGAAGAACAAAATCTGGCGAACCAAGTAGGGTTTGTTTACTGATCATTACCACCAAGTATCATCAAGATGAGGTGAAAAAATATTTGGTTGTATTTAGGAAACTCGTAATTTCTTCTACGCTTGACAACCCCTTTCAATGAAAGTGCTTTTTCACAGTCTCTGCTTAGGGCTACTTGAAGAGGAAACAAACCAGAGAGACAAAACTGAGAACTACTTTGTTTTGTCAAGATTCAAAGAACTACTACAAACCATGTTGGATTTAGAGTTCCAAATTCATCGGTCTATAAAGGAGAGAACAGAGTGAAACCTTAAAATAAAAACTGCTACTGTAAATGATCGCTTCAACCTAGAAGAACAAAATTTGGTGAGCCAAGTGGATTTATATCCTGATCATTACCACCAAGTATCATCAAGATTGGGCAGCAAAATATTTGCTGGTATTTCGGAAACTCGTAGAATCTTGGACGCTTGGCAACTCCTTTCAATGAAAGTGCTTTCACCAGTCTCTGCTTAGGGCTTCTTGAAGAGGAAACAATCCATAGAGACAAAACTGAGAACTAGTTTATTTTGTCAAGTTTCAAAGAGCTACTATAAACCATGTTGGATTTAGAGTTCCACATTAATCTATCTATATAGGAGAGAACAGAATGAAACTTAAGAATAAAAACTGCTACTGTAAACGAACGCTTCAACCTCGAAGAACAAAATTTGGTGAATCAAGTGGGATTTGTGTACTGGTCATTACGACAATGGATCATCAAGATTGGATGAAAAAATATCTGCTGGTATTTCGAAAACATGTAGATTCTTGGACGCTTGGCAACCCCTTTCAATGAAAGTGCTATTCCCGAGTCTCTGATTAGGGCTACTTGAAGAGGAAACAAACCATAGAGATAAAAATGAGAATTACTTTATTTTGTCAAGTTTCAAAGAGCTACTCCAAACCATGTTGGTTTTAGAGTTCCAAATTTATCTATCTATCTAGGAGAGAACAGAGGGAAACCTAAAAATATAAACTGCTATTGAAAACGAAGAAGAAAATTTGGTGAGCCAAGTGGGATTTGTGTATTTATAATTTCCAACAAGTATCATAAAGATTGGGTGAAAAAATGTTTGCTGGTATTTCGGAAACACATAATTTCTTGGAAGCTTGGCAACCCCTTTCAATGAAAGTGATTTCCACAGTCTCTGCTTAGGGATCCTTGAAGAGGAAACAAACCATAGAGACAAAACAGAGAACTACTTTATTTTGTTAAGATTCAAAGAGCTACTACAAACCATGTTGGATTTAGAGTTCCAAATTCTTCGATCTATATAGGAGAGAACAGAGTGAAGCCTAAAAACAAAAACTGCTACTGTAAACGAACGCTTCAATCTAGAAGAACAAATTTTGGTGAACATGTGGGATTTGTGTACTGATCATTACCACCAAGTATTATCAAGATTGGGTGTAAAAATATTTGCTGGTATTTCGGAAACTCCTAATATCTTGGACGCTTGGCAAGGGTTTTCAATAAAATTGCTTTTCGCCAGTCTCTGATTAGGGCTACTTGGAGAGGAAAAAGACCATAGAGTCAAAACTGAGAACTACTGTATTTTATCAAGTTTCAAAGAGCTACTACAAACCATGTTGGATTTAGAGTTCCAAATTCATCTATCTATATAGGAGAGAACAGAGTGAAACCTCAAAATAAAAACTTCTACTGTAAACGAACGCTTCAACCTAGAAGAAGAAAATTTGGTGAGCCATGTGGGATTTGAATACTTATCATTACCAACAAGTATCATCAAGATTGGGAGGAAAAATATTTGCTGGTATTTCGGAAACCTCTGGATTCTTGGAGGCTTGGCAAACCCTTTTAATGAATCTACTATTCGCCAGTCTCGGCTTAGGGTTACTTGAAGAGGAAACAAACCATAGAGACAAAATTGAGAACTACTTTATTTTGTAAAGTTTCAAAGAGCTACTACAAACCATGTTGGATTTAGAGTTCCAAATTTATCTATCTGTATAGGAGAGAACAGAGTAAAACCTAAAAATAAAAACTGCTACTGTAAACGAACGCTTCAACCTTGAAGAACAAATCCTGGAAAGCCAAGTGGGATTTGTGTACTGGTCAATACCACAATGTATCATGAAGATTGGGTAAAAAAATATTTGCTGGTATTTCGGAAACTCATAATTTCTTGATAGCTTGGCAACCCCTTTCAATAAAAGTGCTTTTCGCCACTCTCTGCATAGGGCTACTTGAAGAGGAAACAAACCATAGAGACAAAACTGAGAACTACTTTATTTTGACAAGTTTCAAAGAACTACTACAAATCATGTTGGATTTAGTGTTCCAAATTCATCTATCTATATAGGAGACAACAGAGTGAAACCTAAAAATATTAACTGCAACTGTAAACGAACGCTACAACCTAGAAGAACAAAATTTGGTGAGCCAAGTGAGATTTGTATTCTGATCATTACCACCAAGTATCATCAAGATTGGGTGAAAAAATATTTGCTGGTATTTCGGAAACTCGTAATTTCTTAGAAGCTTGGCAACCCCTTTCAATGAAAGTGCTTTTGCACAGTCTCTGCTTAGAACTACATGAAGAGGAAACATACCATAGAGACAAAACTGAAAACTACTTTATTTTCTAGTTTCAAATAGCTACTACAAACCATGTTGGATTTAGAGTTCCAAATTCATCTATTTGTATAGGAGAGAACAGAGTGAAACCTAAATATAAAAACTGCTACTGTAAATAACGCTTCAACCTAGAAGAACAAAATTTGGTAAGCCAAGTCAGATTTGTGTACTGATCATTTCATCAAGTGTCATCAAGATTGGGTGAAATAATATTTGCTGGTATTTCGGAAACTCGTAATTTTGTGGAAGCTTGGCAACCCCTTTAAATGAAAGTGCTGTTCCACAGTCTCTTCTTAGGGCGACATGAAGAGGAAACAAACCGTAGAGATAAAACTGAGACCTACTTTATTTTGTCGAGCTTCAAAGAGCTACTACACACCATGTTTGATTTAGAGTTCCAAATTCATCTATCTATATAGGAAAGAAGAGAGTGTATTCTAAAAATAAAAACTGCTATTGTAAACGAACGCTTCAAGGTAGAAGGAGAAAATTTGGTGAGCCAAGTGCCATTTGAATACTGATCATTACCACCAAGTATCATCAAGATTAAGTGAAAAAATGTTTTCTGGTATTTCGGAAACTCGTAATTTCTTGGCAGCTGGGCAACCTTTTTCAATGAAAGTGCTTTTCCACAGTCTGTGCCTAGGGTTACTTGAAGAGGAACCAAAACATAGAGACCAAACTGAGAACTACTTTATTTTGTCAAGTTTCAAAGAGCCACTCCAAACCATGTTGGATTTAGAGTTCCAAATTCCTCTATCTATATAGGAGAGAAAAGAGTGAAACCTGAAAATAAAAACTGCTACTGTAAACGAACGCTTCAACCTAGAACAAAATTTGGTGAGCCAAGTGGGACTTGTGTACTGATCATTACCACCAAGTATCATCAAGATTGGGTGAAAAATATTTGCTGGTATTTCGGAAACACCTAAGTTCTTGGAAGGTTGGCAACCCGTTTCAATGAAAGTGCTTTTCCACAGTCTCTGCTTAGGGCTACTTGAAGTGGAAACAAACCAAAAACACACAACTGAGACCTACTTTATTTTGTCAAGTTTCAAAGAGCTACTACACACCATGTTCTATTTAGAGTTCCAAAATCATCTATCTATATAGGAGAGAAAAGAGTGTATCCTAAAAATAAAAACTGCTATTGTAAACGAACGATTCAAGGTAGAAGGAGAAAATTTGGTGAGCCAAGTGCCATTTGAATACTGATCATTACCACCAAGTATCATCAAGTTTGCGTGAAAAAATATTTGCTGGTATTTCGGAAACTCGTAGATTCTTGTAAGCTTGGCAACCACTTTCAATGAAACTGCTTTTTGCCACACTCCTATTAGGGCTACGTGAAAAGAAAACAAACCGGAGATACAAAACTGAGAACTACTTTATTTTGTCAAGTTTCAAAGAGCTAGTACAAACCATGTTGGATTTAGAGTTCCAAATTCATCTATGTATATAGGAGAGTAGAGAGTGAAACCTAAAAATATAAACTGCTACTGTAGACGAACGTTTCAACCTAGAAGAACAAAATTTGGTGAGCCAAGTTGGATTTGTGTACTGATCATTACCACCAAGTATCATCAAGATTGGTGGAAAAAATATATGCTGGTATTTCGGAAACCCGTAGATTCTTGGACGTTGGCAAACCTTTTCAATGAAAGTGCTATTCGCCAGTCTCTGATTAGGGCTACTGAAGAGGAAAAAAACCATAGAGACAAAAATGAGAACTACTTCATTTTGTCAAGTTTCAAAGAACTTCTACAAACCATGTAGGATTTAGAGTTCCAAATTAATCTATCTATATAAGAGAGAACAGAGGAAAACCTAAAAATAAAAACTGCTTCGGTAAACGAACGCTTCAACCTAGAAAAACAAAATTTGGTGAGCTAAGTGGGATTTGTGTACTGATCATTACCACCAGTATCATCAAGATTGGGTGAAAAAATATTTGCTGGTATTTGAAACTCGTAATTTCTTGGAAGATTGGCAACCCTTTCAATGAAAGTGTTTTTCCAAGTGTCTGCTTCGGGCGACTTGAAGGGGAAACAAACCATAGTGACAAAACTGAGAACTACTTTATTTTGTCAAGTTTCCAAAAGCTACTACAAAAAAACGTTGGATTTAGAGTTCCAGATTCATCTATTTATATAGGAGATAACAGAGTGAAAACTAAAGATAAAAACTGCTACTGTAAACGAACACTTCAACGTAAAACAAGAAAATATATTTAGCCAAGAGAAATTTGTGTACTGATAATTACACCAAGTATCTTTAAGATTGGATGTAAAAATATTTGCTGGTATTTTGGAAACTCGTATATTCTTGGACGCTTGGCCACCGTTTCCATGAAAGTGCTTTACGTCAATCTTTACTCAGGGCTACTTGAAGAGCAAACAAACCAAGGACACACAACTGAGAACTACTTTATTTTGTCAAGTTTCAAAAAGCTACTACAAACCATGTTGGATTTAGAGTTCCAAAATCATCTATCTATATAGGAGAGAAGAGAGTGAAACCTAAAAATAAAAACTTCTACTGTAAACGAACGCTTCAACCTAAAAGATCAAAATTTGGTGAGCCAAGTGGGATTGTGTACTGATCATTTCCACCAAGTGTTATCAAGATAGGGTGAAAAAATATTTGCTGGTATTTCGGAAACTCGTAGATTCTTGGACGCTTGGCAACACCTTTCAATGAACGTGCTTTTCGCCAGTCTCTGATTAGGGCTACTTGAAGAGGAAACAAACCATAGAGAAAAAAGTGAGAACTACTTTAATTTGTCAAGTTTCAAAGAGCCACTACAATCCATGTTGGATTTAGAGTTCCAAATTCATCTATCTATATAGGGGGAAATAGAGTGAAACATGAAAAATACAATGCTACTGTAAACGAACACTTCAACCTAGAAGAAGAAAATTTGGTGAGCCAAGTGGGACTTGTGTACTGATCATTACCACCAAGTATCATCAAGATTGGGTGAAAAAATATTTGCTGATAATTCGGAAATTCGTAATTTCTTGGATGCTTGGCAACCCCTTTCATTTAAAGTGCTTTTCCACAGTCTGTGCCTAGGGCTACTTGAAAAGGAACCAAACCATAGAGACAAAACTGAGAACTACTTTATTTTGTCAAATTTCTAAGAGCTACTACAAACCATGTTGGATTTAGAGTTCCAAATTCATCTATCTAAATTGGAGAGAACAGAGTGAAACATAAAAAAAATAAAAACTGCTACCGTAAAAGAGAGCTTCAACCTAGAAGAAAAAAATTTGGTGAGCCAAGTGGGATTTGTGTACTGATCATTACCACCAAGTATCATCAAGATGGGTGAAAAAATATTTGCTGGTATTTCGGAAAATAGTAGTTTCTTGAAAGTTTGCCAACCCCTTTCAATGAAAGTGCTTTTCCACAGTCTCTGCGTAGGTCTACTTCAAGAGGAAACAAACCATAAAGACAAAACTGAGAACTACTTTATTTTGTCAAGTTTCAAAGAGCTACTACAAACCATGTTAAATTTAGAGTTCCAAATTCATCGAACTATATAGGAGAGAACAGAGTGAAACATAAAAAATAAAATGCTACTCTAAACGACCGCTTCAACCTAGAAGTAGAAAATTTGGTGAGCCAAGTGGGATTTGTGTACTGATCATTACCACGAAGTATCTTCATGATTGGGTGAAAATATATTTGCTGGTATTTCGGAAACTCGTAATTTCTTGGAAGCTTGGAAACCCCTTTCAATGAAAGTGCTTTTCCACAGTCTCTGCTTCTGTCTACTTGAAGAGGAAACAAACGATGGAGACAAAACTGAGAAATACTTGATTTGGTTAAGTTTCAAAAGCTACTACAAACCATGTTGGATTTAGAGTTCCAAATTTATCTATTTATATAGGAGAGAACAGAGTGAAACCTAAATATAAAAACTGCACCTGTAAACGAACGCTTCAAACTAGAAGAACCAAATTTGGTGAGCCAATTGGGATTTGAATACTGATCATTACCCCAACGTATCATCAAGATTGGGTGAAAAAATATTTGCTGGTATTTCAGAACCTCGTAATTTCTTGGAAGCTTGGCAACCCCTTTCAATGAAAGTGCTTTTCCACAGTCTCTGCTTAGGGCTACTTGATGTGGAAACAAACAAGGACACAAAACTGAGAACTACTTTATTTTGTCAAGTTTCAAAGAGCTACTACAAACCATGTTGGATTTAGAGTTCCAAATTCATCTATCAATATAGGAGAGAACAGAGTTAATCCTAAAAATAAAAACTGCTACTGGAAACAAACGCTTCAACCTAGAAGAACAAAATTTGGTGAGTCAAGTGGGATTTGAATACTGACCCCATTACCACCAACTATCATCAAGATTGGGCGAAAAAATATTTGCTGGTATTTCAGAAACCCGTAGATTCTTCGACGCTTCGCAACCCCTTTCATTGAAAGTGCTATTCGCCAGTCTCTGATTACGGCTACTTGAAGAGGAAACAAACCATAGAGACAAAACTGAGAACTTCTTTATTTTGTCACGTTTCAAAGAGCTCCTACAAACCATGTTGGATTTAGAGTTCCAAATTCATCTATCTGTATAAGAGAGAACACAGTGAAACCTAAAAATAAAAACTGCTACTGTAAACGAATGCTTCAACCTAGAAGAACAAAATTTGGTAGGCCAAGTGGGATTTGTGCAGTGACCATTACCACCAAGTATCATCAAGTTTGGGTGTAGAAATATTTGCTGGTATTTCGGAAACTTGTAATTTCTTGGAAGCTTGGCAACCCCTTTCAATGAAAGTGCTTTTCCATAGTCTCTGCTTAGGGCTACTTGAAGATGAAACAAACCATGGAGACAAATGTGAGAACTACTTTATTTTGTCACGTTTCAAAGAGCTACTACAAACCATGTTGGATTTAGAGTTCCAAATTCATCTATCTATATAGGAGAGAACAGAGGGAAACCTAAATATAAAAACTGCTACTGTAGACGAACAGTTCAAACTAGAAGAACACAATTTGGTGAGCCAAGTTGGATTTGTGTACTGATCATTACCACCAAGTATCATCAAGATTGTGGAAGAAAATATTTGCTGGTATTTCGGAAACACATAGATTCTTGGACGCTTGGCAACCCCTTTCAACGAAATTGCTATTCGCCACTCTCTGATTAGTGCTACTTGAAGAGCAAACAAACCGTAGAGACAAAAATGAGAACTACTTTTTTTGTCAAGATTCAAAGAGCTACTACAAATCCTGTTGGATTTAGAGTTCCAAATTCATCTATCTCTATAGGAAAGAACAGATTGAATCCTAAAAATAAAAACTTCTACTGTTAACGACCGCTTCAACCTAGAAGAACAAATTTTGGTAGGCCAAGTGGGATTTTTGTACTGATCATTACCACCAAGTATCATCAAGATTGGGTGAGAAAATATTTGCTGGTATTTCGGCAACTCGTAATTTCTTGGAAGCTTGGCAAACCCCTTTCAATGAAAGTGCTTTTTCACAGTCTCTGCGTACGGCTACTTGAAGAGAAAACAAACCATAGAGAAAAAACTAGGAAATACTTTATTTGGTCCAGTTTCAAAAAGCTACTACAAACCATGTTGGATTTAGAGTTCCAAATTCATCAATCTATATAGGGGACAACAGAGTGAAACCTAAAAATAAAAACTGCTACTGTAAAAGAACGCTTCAACCTAGAAGAACAAAATTCTGTACGCCAAGTGGGATTTGTGTACTGATCATTACCACCAAGTATCATCAGGATTGGTCGAAAAAATATATGCTGGTATTTTGGAAACCCGTAGATTCTTGGACATTGGCAACCCCTTTCAATGAAAGTGCCATTCGCCAGTCTCTGATAAGGGCTACTGAAGAGGAAAAAACCATAGAGACAAAAATGAGAACTACTTTGTTTTGTCAAGATTCAAAGAGCTACTACAAACCATGTGGATTTAGACTTCCAAATTCATCTATCTATATAGGAGAGAACAGAGTGAAAACTAAAAATAAAAACAGACGAAAGAAATTAAAGGCATAAAAATAGTAAAAGAAGAACTTAAATTATCACTATTTGCAGATGACATGATTCTATACCTAGCAGACCCTAAAGGGTGTACAAAGAAACTATTAGAGCTAATAAATGAATTCAGCAAAGTGGCAGGATATAAAATCAACACGTATAAATCAAAGGCATTCCTGTATATCAGCAACAAATCCTCTGAAATGGAAATGAGGACAACCACTCCATTCACAATATCCCCCCCAAAAATAAAATACTTAGGAATCAACCTAACAAAAGAGGTGAAAGACTTATACAATGAAAACTACAGAACCCTAAAGAGAGAAATAGAAGAAGATCTTAGAAGATGGAAAAATATACCCTGTTCATGGATAGGCAGAACTAACATCATCAAAATGACGATATTACCAAAAGTTCTCTATAGGTTTAATGCAATGCCAGTCAAAATCCCACTGGCATTTCTTATAGAAATAGAGAAAGCAATCATGAAATTCATATGGAAAAATAAAAGACCCAGAATAGCAAAAACAATGCTAAACAGGAAAGGTGAATCAGGCGGTATAGCGATACCAGACTTCAAACTATACTACAGAGCAATAGTAACAAAAACAGCATGATACTGGTACCAAAACAGGCGGGTGGACCAATGGTACAGAATAGAGGACACAGAAACCAATCCACAAAACTACAACTATCTTATATTTGATAAAGGGGCTAAGAGCATGCAATGGAGGAAGGATAGCATCTTCAACAAATGGTGCTGGGAAAACTGGAAATCCATATGCAACAAAATGTAACTGAATCCCTTTCTCTCGCCATGCACAAAAGTTAACTCAAAATGGAACAAGGAGCTTGATATAAAATCAGAGACATGGCGTCTGGTAGAAGAAAAAGTCGGCTACGATCTCCATACTGTGGGGTCGGGCTCCAACTTCCTCAATAGGACACCCATAGCACAACATTTAATAACTAGAATCAACAAATGGGACTTACTCAAACTAAAAAGTTTTTTCTCAGCAAAAGAAACAATAAGAGAGGTAAATAGGGAGCCTACATCCTGGGAACAAATCTTTACTCCTAACACTTCAGATAGAGCCCTAATATCCAGAGTATACAAAGAACTCAAAAAATTAGACAAAAAGATAACAAATAACCCAATCAAAAAATGGGCCAAGGACATGAACAGACACTTCTCAGAGGAGGACATACAATCAATCAACAAGTACATGAAAAAATGCTCACCATCCCTAGCAGTCAGAGAAATGCAAATCAAAACCACCCTAAGATACCATCTCACTCCAGTAAGATTGGCAGCCATTATGAAGTCAAACAACAACAAGTGCTGGCGAGGATGTGGGGAAAAGGGTACACTTGTTCATTGTTGGTGGGACTGCAAATTGGTGCAGCCAATCTGGAAAGCAGTATGGAGATTTCTTGGAAAGCTGGGAATGGAACCACCATTTGACCCAGCTATTCCTCTTCTCGGTCTATTCCCTAAAGACCTAAATAGAGCATGCTACAGGGACACTGCTACATCGATGTTCATAGCAGCAAAATTCACAATAGCAAGACTGTGGAACCAACCTAGATGCCCTTTAATAGACGAATGGATAAAAAAAATGTGGCATTTATACACAATGGAGTATTACTCTGCATTAAAAAATGACAAAATCATAGAATTTGGAGAGAAATGGTGGCATTAGAGCAGATTATGCTAAGTGAAGCCAGCCAATCCCTAAAAAACAAATGCCAAATGTCTTCTTTGAAATAAGGAGAGTAACTAAGAACAGAGTAGGGACGAAGAGCATGAGAAGAAGATTAACATTAAACAGGGACGAGAGGTGGGAGGGAAAGGGAGGGAGAAGGGTAATTGCTGGAAATGGAAGGAGACCCTCAGGGTTATACAAAATTACATACAAGAGGTAGCGAGGGCAAAGGGAAAAATAATACAAGGGGGAGATATGAACTGCAGTACAGGGGGTAGAGAGAGAAGTGGGGAGGGGAGGGGAGGGAAGGGGGATAGTAAAGGATAGGAAAGGCAGCAGAATACAACAGACCCTAGTATGGCAATATATAAATCAATGGAAGTGTAACTGATGTGATTCTGCAATTTGTATACGGGGTAAAAATGGGAGTTAATAACCAACTTGAATCAAAGTGTGAAATATGATATATCAAGAACTATGTAATGTTTTGAACAACCAACAATAAAGAAAAATAAAAAAATAAAAAAAATAAAAAATAATCAAAAAAATTTATGCTAAATTAAGAATAGAAGTAAAAATAAATTGTTCCATTATTTTGACTAAAAAATTAAAAAATAAAAAAAAAAACTGCTACTGTAAACGAACGCTTCAACTTGAAAGAACAAATTTTGGCGAACCAAGTGGGATTTGTGTACTGATCATTACCACCAAGTATCATCAAGATTGGGTGAAAAAATATTTGTTGGTATTTCGGAAACTCGTAAATTCTTGGAAGCTTGGCAAACCCTTTCAAAGAAAGTGCTTTCCGCCAGTCTCTGCCTAAGGCTACTTGAATAGGAAACAAACCAGAGAGACAAAACTGAGAACAACTTTATTTTTTCAAGTTTCAAATAGCTACTACAAACCATGTTGGATATAGAGTTCCAAATTCATCAATCTATATAGGAGACAACACAGTGAAACCTAAAAATAAAAACTGCTACTGTACGCAAACGCTTCAACCTAGAAGAACAAAATTTGGTAGGCCAAGTGGGATTTGGGTACTGATCATTACACCAAGTATAATCAAGATGGGTGAAAAAATATTTGCTGGTATTTCGGAAACTCGTAATTTCTTGGAAGCATGGCAACCCCTTTCAATGAAAGTGCTTTTCCACAGTCTCTTCGTAGGGCTACTTGAAGTGGAAACAAACCAAAGAGAAAAAAATGAGAACTACTTTATTTGGTCAAGTTTCAAAGAGCTACTACAAACCATGTTGGATTTAGAGTTCCAAATTCATCAACGTATATAGGAGTGAACAGAGTGAAACCTAAAAATTAAAACTGTTAGTGTAAATGAACGCTTCAACCTAGAAGATCAAAATTTGGTGAGCCAAGTGGGATTTGTGTACTGATCATTACCACCAAGTATCATCAAGATTGGGCGAAAAAATATTTGGTGGTGTTTCGGAAACCCGTAGATTCTTGGACTCTTGGCAACCCCTTTCGATGAAAGTGCTTTTCGTCAGTCTCTGCTAAGGGCTACTAGAAGTGGAAACAAACCAAGGTCACACAACTGGCAACTACTTTATTTTGTCAAGTTTCAAAGAGCTACTACAAACCATGTTGGATTTAGAGTTCCAAATTCATCTATCTATGTAGGAGAGAAGAGAGTGAAACCTAAAAATAAAAACTGCTAATGTACACGAACACATCAAACTAAAAGAACAAAATTGGGTGAGCCAAGTGGGATTTGTGTACTGATCATTACCATCAAGAATCATCAAGATTCGGTGAAAAAATATTTGTTGGTATTTCGGAAACTCGTAATTTCATGGAAGCTTGGCAACCCCTTGCAATGAAAGTGTTTCTCGCAAGTATCTGCTTAGGGGGACTTGAAGAGGAAACAAACCATAGTTACAAAACTGAGAACTACTTTATTTTGTCAAGTTTCAAGGAGCTCCTACAAACCATGTTGGATTTAGAGTTCCAAATTCCTCTATCTATATAGGAGAGAACAGAGGGAAACCTAAAAATATAAACTGCTACTGTAAAGGAACGCTTCAACCTAGAAGAACAAAATCTGGTGAGCCAAGTGGGATTTGTGTACTGATCATTACCACCAAGTATCATCAAGATTGGACGAAAAAATATTTGCTGGTATTTCGAAAACTCGTAGATTCTTGAAAGCTTGGCAACACCTTTCATTGAAAGTGCTATACGCCAGTCTCTACTTAGGGCTACTTGAAGAGGAAACAAACCATATAGACAAAAATAAGAACAAAATTTGGTGAGACAAGTGAGATTTGTGTACTGATCATTACCACCAAGTATCATCAAAATTGGGTGAAAAAATATTTGCTGGTATTTCGGAAACTGGTAATTTCCTGGAAGCTTGGCAACCCCTTTCAATGAAAGTGCTTTTCCACAGTATCTGCTTAGGGCTACTTTAAGTGGAGACAAAACAAGGACACAAAACTGAGAACTACTTTATTGTGTCAAGTTTCAAAGAGCTACTACACACCATGTTGGATTTATATTGACAAATTCATCTATCTATATAAGAGAGAAGAGAGTGAAACCTAAGAATAAAATCTGCTACTGTAAGCGAACGCTTCCACCTAGAAGAACAAAATTTGTGAGCCAAGTGGTATTTGTGTAGTGATCATTACCACAAAGTATCATCAAGATTGGGTGAAAAAATATTTGCTGGTATTTCGGTCATTCGTATTTTCTTGGAAGCTTGGCAACCCCTTTCAATGAAAGTGCTTTTCCACAGTATCAGCTTAGGGCTACATGAACTGGAAACAAACCATAGACACAAAACTGAGCACTACTCTATTTTGTCAAGTTTCAAAGAGCTGCTACAAACCATGTTGGATTTAGAGTTCCAAAGTCCTCTATCTGTATAGGAGAGAACAGTGAAACCTAAAAATAAAAACTGCTACTGTAAACGAATGCTTCAACCTAGAACAACAAAATTTGGTGAGCCAAGTGAGATTTGTGTACTGATAATTACCACCAAGTATCATGAAGTTTGGGTGAAAAAATATTTCATGGTGTTTCGGAAACATAATTTCTTGCAAGCTTGGCAACCCGTTTCAATGAAAGTGCTTTTCCACAGTCTCTGCTTAGCTACTTGAAGACGAAACAAACCATAGAGACAAAATTTAGAACTACTTTATTTTGTCAAGTTTCAAAGCTACTACAAACCATGTTGGATTTAGAGTTCCAAATTTATCTATCTGTATTGGAAAGTACAGAGTAAAACCCAAAAATAAAAACTGCTTCTGTAAATGAACGCTTTAACCTACAAGAACAAAATTTGGTGAGCCAAGTGGGATTTGTATACTGATCATTACCACCAAGTATCGTCAAGATTGGGTGAAAAAAATTTTGCTGGTATTTCGGAAACTCGTAATTTTTTGGAAGCTTTGCAACCCCTTTCAATGAAAGTGATTTTCCACAGTATCTGCTTAGAGCTACTTGAAGAGGAAACAAACCATAGAGACAAAACTGAGAACTCCTTTATTTTGTCAAGTCTCAAAGAGCTACTAGAAACCATGTTGGATTTAGAGTTCCAAATTCATCTATCTATATATTAGAGAACAGAGTGAAACCTTAAAATAAAAACTGCTACTGTAATCGAACGCTTCAACCTAGAAAATCAAAATTTAGTGAGCCAAGTGGGATTTGTGTACTTGTCATTACCACCAAGTATCATCAAGATTGGGTGAAAAAATATTTGCTGGTATTTCGGAAACTCGTAATTTCTTGGCAGCTTGGAAACCCCTTTCATTGAAAGTGCTTTTCCACAGTCACTGCTTATGGCTACTTGAAAAGAAAACAAACCAGAGAGACAAAACTGAGAACTACTTTATTTTGTCAAGTTTCAAAGAGCTACTACAAACCATTTTGGAGTGAGAGTTCCGAATTCATTTATCTGTATAGGAAAGAACAGAGTAAATCCTAAAAATAAAAACTGCTGCTGTAAATGAACGCTTCAACCTAGAAGAACAAAATTTGGTGTGCCACGTCGGATTTGTATACTGATCATTACCACCAAGTATCATCAAGATTGGGCTAAAAAATATTTGCTGGTATTTCGGAAACATGTAGATTCTTGGATGCTTGGCAACCACTTTCAATGAAAGTGCTATTCTCCAGTCTCTGATTAGGGCTACTTGAAGAGGAAACAATCCATAGAGAGAAAAACGAGAGCTACTTTATTTTGTCAAGTTTCAAAGAGCTACTACAAACTATGTTTTATTGACAGTTCCAAATTCTTCTATCTATATAAGAGAGAACAGAGGGAAACCTAAAAATAAAAACTGCTACTGTAAACAAACGCTTCAACCTAGAAGAACAAAATTTGGTGAGCCAACTCTGATTTGTGTACTGATCATTACCAATAAGTATCATCTAGATTGGGTGAAAAAATATTTGCTGGTATTTCGAAAATTCGTAATTTCTTGGAAGCTTGGCAACCCCTTTCAAAGAAAGTCCTTTTCCAAAATATCTGCTTAGGGCTATTTGAAGTGGAAAAAAACCATAGACACAAAACTGAGCACTACTGTATTTTGTCAAGTTTCAGGGAGCTACTACAAACCATTTTAGATTTAGAGTTCCAAATTCATCTATCCATATAGGAGAGAACAGAGTGAAACCAAAAATAAAAACTGCTACTGTAAACGAAAGCTTCAACCTAAAAAAACAAAATTTGGTGAGCCAAGTGTTATTTTTGTACTGATCATTACCACCAAGTATCATCAAGATTGGCTGAAAAAAATAATTGCTTGTATTTCAGAATCTCGAAATTTCTTGGAAGCTTGGCAACCCCTTTCAATGAAAGTGCTTTTCCACAGTCTCTGCTTCACGTTACTGGAAGAGGAAACAAACCATAGAGACAAAACTGAGAACTAGTCTATTTTATAAAGTTTCAAAGAGCTACTACAAACCATGTTGGATTTAGAGTTCGAAATACATCTATCTGAATAGAAAAGAACAGAGTAAATCCTAAAAATATAAACTGCTACTGTAAACGAACGCTTCAACCTAGAAGAACAAAATTTGGTGTGGAAAGTGGGATTTGTATACTGATCATTACCACCAATTATCGTCAAGTTTGGGCGAAAAAATATTTGCTGGTATTTCGGAAACCCGTAGATTCTTGGACTTTTGGCAACCCCTTTAAATGAAAGTGCTATTCGCCAGTCTCTGATTATGGCTACTTGAAGAGGAAACAATCAATAGAGACAAAAATGAGAGCTCTTTATTTTGTCAAGTTTCAAAGAGCTACAAAAAACCTTGTTTGATTTAGAGTTCCAAATTCCTCTATCTATATAGGAGAGAAAAGAGGGAAACCTAAAAATAAAAACTGCTACTGTAAACGAACGCTTCCACCTAGAAGAACAAAATCTGGTGAGCCAAGAAGGACTTGTGTACTGATGATTACCACAAAGTATCATCAAGATTGGGTGATAAAATATTTGCTGTTCTTTTGGAAACTAGTAATTTCTTGGAAGCTTGGCAACCCCTTTCAATGAAAGTGCTTTTCCACAGTCTCTGATTAGGGCTACTTGAAGTGGAAACAAACCATAGACACAAAACTGAGAACTACTTTATTTTGTCAAGTTTCAAAGAGCTACTACAAACCATGTTGGATTTAGAGTTCCAAATTCATATATCTATATAGGAGAGAACAGAGTGAAACCTAAAAATATAAACTGCTGCTGTAAACGAACGCTTCAACCTAGAAGAACAAAATTTGTTGAGCCAAGTGGGATTTGTGTACTGATAATTACCACCAAGTATCCTCAAGATTGGTTCAAAAAATATTTGCTGGTATTTCGGAAACCTGTAATTTCTTGGAAGCTTGGCAACCCCTTTCAATGAAAATGCTTTTCCACAGTATCTGCTTAGGGCTACTTGAAGTGGAAGCAAACCCTAGAGACAAATCTGAGAACTACTTTATTTTGACAAGTTTCAAAGAGCTACTACAAACCATGTTGGATTTCGAATTCCAAATTTATCTATGTATATAGGAGAGAAGAGAGGGAAACCTAAAAATAAAAACTGCTACTGTAAACGAATGCTTCAACCTAAAAGAACAAAATTAGGTGAGCCAAGTGGTATTTGTGTACTGATCATTACCAACAAGTATCATCAAGATTGGGTGAAAAAATATTTGTTGGTATTTCGGAAACCCGGAGATTCTTTGACGATTGGCAACCCCTTTCAATGAAAGTGCTATTCGCCAGTCTCTGAATAGGGCTACTTGAAGAGGAAACAAACCATAGAGACAAAACTGTGAACTACTTTATTTTGCCAAGTTTCAAAGAGCTACTAAAAACCGTGTTGGATTTAGAGTTCCAAATTCATCTATCCATATAGGAAAGAAGAGATTGAAACCTAAAAATATAAACTGCTACTGTAAATGAAAGCTTCAACCAAGAAGAACAGAATTTCGTGAGCCAAGTGGGATTTGTGTACTGATCATTACCACCAAGTATCATCAAGATTGGGTGAAAAATATTTGGTGGTATTTCGGAATCTCGTAATTTCTTGGAAGATTGGCAACCCCTTTCAATGAAAGTGCTTTTCCACAGTATCTGCTTAGGGCTACTTGAAGTGGAAGCAAACCCTAGAGACAAATCTGAGAACTACTTTATTTTGTCAAGTTTCAAAGAGCTACTACAAACCATGTTGGATTTAGAGTTCCAATTTCATATATCTATATAGGAGAGAACAGAGTGAAACCTAAAAATATAAACTGCTGCTGTAAACGAACGCTTCAACCTAGAAGAACAAAATTTGTTGAGCCAAGTGGGATTTGTGTACTGATAATTACCACCAAGTATCCTCAAGATTGGTTCAAAAAATATTTGCTGGTATTTCGGAAACCTGTAATTTCTTGGAAGCTTGGCAACCCCTTTCAATGAAAATGCTTTTCCACAGTATCTGCTTAGGGCTACTTGAAGTGGAAGCAAACCCTAGAGACAAATCTGAGAACTACTTTATTTTGACAAGTTTCAAAGAGCTACTACAAACCATGTTGGATTTCGAATTCCAAATTTATCTATGTATATAGGAGAGAAGAGAGGGAAACCTAAAAATAAAAACTGCTACTGTAAACGAATGCTTCAACCTAAAAGAACAAAATTAGGTGAGCCAAGTGGTATTTGTGTACTGATCATTACCAACAAGTATCATCAAGATTGGGTGAAAAAATATTTGTTGGTATTTCGGAAACCCGGAGATTCTTTGACGATTGGCAACCCCTTTCAATGAAAGTGCTATTCGCCAGTCTCTGAATAGGGCTACTTGAAGAGGAAACAAACCATAGAGACAAAACTGTGAACTACTTTATTTTGCCAAGTTTCAAAGAGCTACTAAAAACCGTGTTGGATTTAGAGTTCCAAATTCATCTATCTATATAGGAGATAACAGAGTGAAACCTACAAATAAAAACTGCTACTGTAGACGAACGCTTCAAAAATAAACAGTGCAACTGCAAATAACGCTTCAACCTAGAAGAACAAAATTTGGTGAGCCAAGTGGGATTTGTGTACTGATCATTTCACCAAGTATCATCAAGATTGGGTGAAAAAATATTTGCGGGTATTTCTAAAACTCGTAATTTCTTGAAAGCTTGGCAACCCCTTTCAATGAAATTGCTTTTCCACAGTCTGTTCTTAGGGCTACTTGAAGAGGAAGGAAATCATAGAGACAAAACTGAGAACTACTTTATTTTGTCAAGTTTCAAAGATCTACTTCGAACCATGTTGGATTTAGAGTTCCAAATTCATCTATCTATATAGGAGAGAACCGGGTGAAACCTAAAAATAAAAACTGCTACTGAAAAACGAACCCTTGAACCGAGAAGAACAAAATGTGGTGAGCCACAGTCTCTGCTTAGGGATACTTGAAGTGGAAACAAACCGAGCACATACAGCTGAGAACTACTGTATTTTGTCAAGTTTCAAAGAGCTACTACAAACCATGTTGTATTTAGATTTCCAAATTCATCTATCCATATAGGAAAGAAGAGATTGAAACCTAAAAATATAAACTGCTACTGTAAATGAAAGCTTCAACCAAGAAGAACAGAATTTCGTGAGCCAAGTGGGATTTGTGTACTGATCATTACCACCAAGTATCATCAAGATTGGGTGAAAAATATTTGGTGGTATTTCGGAATCTCGTAATTTCTTGGAAGATTGGCAACCCCTTTCAATGAAAGTGCTTTTCCACAGTATCTGCTTAGGGCTACTTGAAGTGGAAAAAAACCATAGAGAAAAAACTGAGAACTCCTTTATTTTGTCAAGTTTCAAAGAACTACTACAAACTATGTTGGATTTAAAGTTCCAAATTCATCTATCTATGTAGGAGACAACAGAGTGAAACCTAAAAATAAAAACTGCTACTATAAACGAACGCTTCAACCTAGAACAACAAAATTTGGTCAGCCAAGTGGGTTTCTTTACTGATCATTACCAAGAAGTATCATCAAGATTGGGCGAAAAAATTTTGCTGGTATTTTGGAAACTCATACATTCTTGGACGCTTGGCAACCCCTTTCAATGAAAGTGCTTTTCTACAGTCTCTGATTAGGGCTACTTGAAGAGGAAACAAACCATATAGACAAAACTGAGAACTACTTTATTTTGCCAAGTTTCAAAGAGCTACTACAAACCATGTTGGATTTAGTGTTCCAAATTCATATATCTATATAGGAGAGAACCGGGTGAAACATAAAAATAAAAACTGCTACTGAAAAACGAACGCTTTAACCGAGAAGAACAAAATTTGGTGAGCCAATTGGAATTTGTGTACTGATCATTACCACCAAGTATCATCAAGATTCGGTCAAAAAATATTTGCTGGTATTTCGAAAACTCGTAATTTCTTGAAAGCTTGGCAAATGCTTTCAATGAAAGTGCTTTTCCACAGTCTCTGCTTAGGGATACTTGAAGTCGAAACAAACCGAGGACACACAGCTGAGGACTACTCTATTTTGTCAAGTTTCAAAGAGCTACTACAAACCCTTTTGGATTTAGATTTCCAAATTCATCTATCTATATAGGAGAGAAGAGACTGAAAGCTAAAAATATAAACTGCTACTGTAAACGAACGCTTCAACCTAGAAGAACAAAAATTGGTGAGCCAAGTGGATTTCAATACTGATCATTACCACCAAGTATCATCAAGATTGGGCGAAAAAATATATGCTCGTATTTCTGAAACCCAGATTCATGGACGCTTGGCAACCCTTTTCAATCAAACTGCTATTCGCCAGTCTCTGATTAGGGCTATTTGAAGAGGAAACAAACAATAGAGATAAAACTGAGAACTAATTTATTTTGCCAAGTTTCAAAGAGCTACTACAAACCATGTTGGATTTAGAGTTCCAAATTCATCTGTCTGTATAGGAGAGAACAGAGTGAAACCTAAAATAAAAACTGCTACTGTAAATGAACGCTTCAACCTAGAAGAACAAAATTTGGTGAGCGAATTGGGATTTGTGTACTGATCATTACCACAAAGTATTATCAAGATTCGGTGAAAAAATATTTGCCGGAATTTCGAAAACTCATAATTTTTTGAAAGCTTGGCAACCACTTTCAATGAAAGTGCTTTTCCACAGTCTCTGCTTAGGGCTTCTTGACGAGGAAACAAATTGTAGAGACAAAACTGAGAACTACTTTATTTCGTCATGTTTCAAAGAGCTACTACAAACCATGTTGGATTTAGAGTTCCAAATTCATCTATCTGTATAGGAGGGAACAGAGTGAAACCTAAAAATAAAAACTGCTAGTGTAAATAACGCTTCAACCTAAAGAACAAAGTTTGGTGAGCCAAGTGGGATTTGTGTACTGATCATTACCACCAAGTATCATCAATATTTTGTGTAAAAATATTTGCTTGTATTTCGGAAACTAGTAATATCTTTGGAATCTTGGACAAAATAGAGTAGTTCTCAGTTTTGTGGTCTATGGTTTGTT